>NC_053023.1:555632924-555806778 GCF_003073215.2 Triticum urartu
CTCAAGCTTGGGGAGTACTGCATTCACCTCGCGAGCAAACTGCTTGAAGATGCACTGTCGCGAGTGCCCTGGAAGTTGGCGATGAAGTGAGTGCGCATCTCATCCCAGGAGGATATTGTGCCAGGAGCTAGGTGCGGGCCCCGTCCTTGAGTGCCATGGGGAACCAGTTCACCATGACCCTTTTGTCTCCGTTGGAAGCTTCGATGCATAGCTCGTAGAGTTGCAGGAACTCCGCAGGGTCCGTCGTGCCATCGTAGCGAGGGGGAGCCAGGTGAGGGCACGGCAGCCTGCTGTGGCCACCGATGCCTTTTGCTGGTACTGGGCTTGCTCATGGGGATTACCGCGCGCCGCCGCTTGGAGCGGCGCGGGGTCTTGGCGTGGAGGTGTAGGGACGCGATCTTGGCGCGCCAGTGCTGGGAGCGCGCAAGCACCTTCTTGGGGACGAGGAATCTCTTGGCAGCTCCTTTCTTGCTGTGCTGGCGCTGGACACGGAGGGTCTCGCCCCGGGGCTGCGCGCCTTGGAGCCAGGGCGCCTCCTTGGGGAGGAGGTGGTGGAGGCACCTCCTAATCCTCGCCTCCTGCGCGCAATGGAGGGCGAGACAACGAGAGGGACAGCAAGGGGGAGCCCCCTGCGGTGCTGACGAGCTCGGTGATGCGGGCGAGCTAGTCTTCGTAGAGGTCATCGACGGGGCGGTAGGGCAAGAGTTCTCTTGCCAGGAGCAGCACGGCGTGCGCATCCCTGGGGGCACGACAGGCGTGGGACGATGAAGCGGCTGGAGTCAGCGACGGTGTGGCGGTGCGGCCCTCCCGCCACACCGAAGGATGCTGGGAGGAGGTCTGCTACTCGTTCCCCGCCGGGCTGGTGGCAGCGTTGGTGGCAAGCGACAGGAAACGACGAGGACGTCCGCCGTCTGGGCGACGCGGGTGGCGAGAGCAGCCCGGCGCTCGGCGCGAGCCCGGCAAGCGTCAGCCATGGACACGACGGAAGATCACACGCGAACGGCGGAAGAAAGATTCCGGCGCACCCCTACCTGGCGCGCCAAATGTCAGATTTCGGGTTCCGGTAGACCCTTGAGGTTTGAACACTGGGGTACGCGCGGAGATCTCTCCCCTACCGATCTATGCCCAATCTCCTCGCGCGATTTGAGCTGGAAAACAACGAACAACACAAGGGACACAAGGTTTATACTAGTTCGGGCCACCGTTGTGGTGTAATACCCTACTCCAGTGTGTGGTGTGGTGGATTGCCTCAGGGGCTGATGATGAATAGTACAAAGGAAGAACAGCCTCGCGAGAGGTGTTCTTGAGCTGGTGCGATGAACTGCTAGGGTGAGTTCAGTCGCCTCTCTTTCTCTCTCTGCTAGGGCTCTACCAGATCTCTGGGTGTTTTCTAGATGTCTCTACTCCGTGGTGGCTAGCTCTATTTATAGAGGCCCTTGGCCTCTCCCCAAATAATGAGCGGGAAGGGCGCCAACAATTGGCCATTTTGAAGGGGAACATGTAGTACAAGTTATCCTGACCAAAGGTGGTCTTCGGCTTCCAAAAGCACTGGTGATGACGCCGTCTTGGGCTCCACGGTGACCTCCATCCTGCCGCTCTGTTGGTCTTGGTCTCGTTGCACCGGAATGGCAACCTTTGCCCGATGCCTTGGCCTGTGCTTGCCCCCTCTGCACCAAAGAGGAAACAAGGACACTGCGCAGGCCGGCGCCCGCCTGGTCTCGATCGTCATGGCTTGTGTCACGGGCTCTTCGCGAGGTACCCCTACCTTGATCTCTCCGCCTCCTCGCGAGCCTGCCTGATGAGGCTGCCTTTGAGGAAGCTTCCTGTCGTCCGCCCCGCGAGGCTTGGCCCCTCGTGAGGGTCTTGAGCTTGTGCCGATGAAGATGGGCCGCACTGGGCCCCCATTTGAGCCACACCGCAGGCCGCAGGCAGGCAAGTCTGGGGACCCCCGTTCCCAGAACGCCGACAGGATGCATCGGTGAAGTTTGCACCAACTCTCAAGGTGAGAAAGGGCAATGCACGGTATCGAAGAGGCTAGCAATGATGGAAAGGTGAGAGTGCGTATAATCCATGGACTCAACATTAATCATAAAGAACTCACATACTTATTGCAAAAATCTACAAGTCATCAAAAACCAAGCATTACGCGCATGCTCCTAGGGGGATAGATTGGTAGGAAAATACCATCGCTCGTCCCCGACCGCCACTCATAAGGAAGACAATCAAAGAACACCTCATGTTTCAAATTTGTTACACAACGGTTACCATACGTGCATGCTACAAGACTTGCAAACTTTAACACAAGTATTTCTCAAATTGACAACTACTCAAATAGCACACTTTAATATCACCATCTTCATATCTCAAAACAATTATCAAGCATCCAACTTCTCATACTATTCAACGCACTTTTTATGATAGTTTTTATTATACGAATCTTGGATGCCTATTATATTAGGACTACTTTTATAACCAAAGAAAATTACCATGCTGTTCTAAAGGACTCTCAAAATAATATAAGTGAAGCATGAGAGATCAATAATTTCTATAAAATAAAACCACCACCGTGCTCAAAAAGATATAAGTGAAGCACAAGAGCAAAATTATCTAGCTCAAAAGATATAAGTGAAGCACATAGAGTATTCTAATAAATTACAATTCATGTGTGTCTCTCCCAAAAGGTGTGTACAGAAAGGATGATTGTTCTAAACTAAAAATCAAAGACTCAAATCATACAAGACGCTCCAAGCAAAACACATATCATGTGGTGAATAAAAATATAGCCTCAATTAAACTTACTGATGGAAGAAGACGAAAGAGGGGATGCCTTCTGAGGTATCCCCAAGCTTAGGCTTTTGGTTGTCCTTGAATTTACCTTGGGGTGCCTTGGGCATCCTCAAGTTTAGGATCTCGCCACTCCTTATTCCATAATCCATGAAATCTTTACCCAAAACTTGAAAACTTCACAACACAAAACTCAACAGAAAATCTCATGAGCTCTGTTAGTATAAGAAAACAAACCACCACTTAAGGTAATGCAATGAAATCATTATTTATTTATAATGGTGTTAAACCTACTGTATTCCAACTTCTATATGGTTCATACACTCCGATACTAGCCATAGATTCATCAAAATAAGCAAACAACACACGAAAAACAGAATCTGTCAAAAATAGAACAGTATGTAGTAATCTGTAGGTTTCGAATACTTCTGTAACCCCAAAAATTATGAAATAAATTGGTATATGTGATAAATTTGTCTATTAATCATCTGCAAAAATAATCATCCTAATTTCACTCTCCAGTAAAACATGGCAGCAAATCTTGTGAGTGCTAAAGTTTCTGTTTTTTACAGCAAGATCGCAAAATACTTCCCCCAGTTCTTCCCATAGGTTCTACTTGGCACAAACACTAACTAAAAGCTTAAAACCACATCTAAACGGAGGCTAGATGAATTATTTATTGCTAAACAGAACCAAAAATCAAGGAACAAAAATAAAATTGGGTTGCCTCCCAAGAAGCGCTATCGTTTAACGCCCCTAGCTAGGCATTGATAATTTCAATGATGCTCACATGAAAGACAAGAATTGAAGCACAAAGACAGCATCATAAAACACGTGACAAACACATCTAAGTCTAACATACTTCCTATACATAGGCATCTTAAAGGCAAAAAAATATCATAGCAAGCAAAAACTAGCATATGCAAGGAAGTGGAAAGAAACAATAGCAATCTCAACATAACGAGAGGTAATTTAGTGACATGAAAATTTCTACAACCATATTTTCCTCTCTCATAATAATTACATGTAGGATAATAAGCAAATTCAACAATATAGCTATCACAAAACATACTCTTAACACGATCCACATGTATGCAAAGTTGACACTCTTCCAAAATAGTGGGATTAAAATTAACTAAAGTCATGACCTCTCCAAACCCATTTTTATCAAAAATTTCATAAGATTGAACATTCTAAAAATATGTGGGATATAAAGTTGACACTCTTCCAATCCCACTTTCAATAATATTGCAAACACTATTATCAATTTCATATTCATCATGGGGCTTAAATAAATTTTCAAGATCAAAAGAAGAATCCCCCCAATCATGATCATTGCAACAAGTAGAGGACATAGCAGAACTAGCATCCCCAAGCTTAGGGTTTTGCATATTATTAGCACAATTTAGATTAAGAGAATTTATAATAACATCATTTCAATCATGCTTTTCATCGAAGGAACTATCAAGTATGGGTACAATAGCAATGATCTCATGTTTAACATAAGGAACTGTAGCAAATTCATCTTCATAAATATTGGCATCATGGCAACAAGAATAGCAAGCATCATGTTCATCAAGGGATATTTCAATCAAATCATCGGAATCATAATCATCTATATATTCATGCACGTCATTATTTTCTTCCGAAGCAATGGTCATTCTTTCAATAAATTCTTTGGCATAGACATTATGAGCATAGTTTTCATAGCAATATTTAAGTATGTCAAAATTTTCAGATTCGTAGAGAGTAATATCATACTTTTCAATCAAAGAAGCAACTTCATAAGCACCCTTAAAAGCAAAAAATTCTTCAATTTGTTCAATATCGTAGTAACTACAAACACCCTTTGCATAAGAAGATAAGATTTCATTATCATTAAACTCACATAGGTAGGGGAGGTGTTTTTAGGGTTCTTAGAGCAACAAGTAAAATCACAAGTTTCACAAATATTCCAAGCATAACACAACTATCTGTTTATTTGATCCCATAAGAGCTTCCCCTTTTCAGACAAATGATGACGCACAAAATGAGCATGCTCATATAAAGATTTCCCATCCACTAGTCTAGTTGGGGTTTCAGCACGAGCGCATAAGGATCGAAGATGATCCAAGTAGAACACTTTAAGTGGATCCATATCAATAGATTTTTAGCAAGAAAAGATGCAAGAAAATAGAAGGCACATGGAAACACAAAGAAAGATACATACGGGAAGAAGGCGAATGGAAAAGAGGGCGAATAAAACGGTGAGGGTGACGTGGGGAGAGGAAAACGAGAGGCAAATGGAAAATAATGTGATGCGAGGGATAAGAGTTTGTGATGCGTACTTGGTATGTCTTGACTTGTGCGTAAATCTCCCTGGCAACGACGCCAGAAATCCTTCTTGCTACCTCTTGAGCACTACGTTGGTTTTCCCTTGAAGAGGAAAGGGTGATGCAGCAAAGTAGAGTAAGTATTTCCCTCAGTTTTTGAGAACCAAGGTATCAATCCAGTAGGAGACTACACGCAAGTCCATCGTCCCTACACAAACAAATAAGAACCTCGGAACCAACGCGATAAAGGGGTTGTCAATCCTTCACGGTCACTTACGAGAGTGAGATCTGATAGAGATAATAAGATAAATATTTTTGGTATTTTTATGATATAGATTGAAAGTAAAGATTGCAAAATAAAATAGATGGGAAACTTATATGATAAAAGACAGACCCGGGGCCATTGGTTTCACTAGTGGCTTCTCTCAAGATAGCATAAGTATTACGGTGCGTGAACAAATTACTGTCGAGCAATTGATAGAAAAGTGCACAATTATGAGAATATCTAGGCATGATCATGTATATAGGCATCACGTCCACAACAAGTTGACCAAAACGATTCTGCATCTACTACTATGACTCCACACATCGACCGCTATCCAGCATGCATCTAGAGTATTAGGTTCATAAGAACAGAGTAACACATTAGGCGAGATGACATGATGTAGAGGGATAAACTCAAGCAATATGATATAAACCCCATCTTTTTATTCTCGATGGCAACAATACAATACGTGCCTTGCTGCCCCTACTGTCACTGGGAAAGGACACCGCAAAATTGAACACAAAGCTAAGCACTTCTCCCATTGCAAGAAAGACCAATCTAGTAGGCCAAACCAAACTGATAATTCGAAGAGACTTGCAAAGATAACAAATCATACATAAAAGATTTCAGAGAAGAATCAAATATTGTTCATAAACCCACAATTCATCAGATCTCGACAAACACACCGCAAAAAGAATTACATCGAATAGATCTCCAAGAAGATCGACGAGAACTTTGTATTGAGATCCAAAGAGAGAGAAGAAGCCATCTAGCTAATAACTATGGACCCGAAGGTCTGTGGTAAACTACTCACACATCATCGGAGAGGCTATGTTGTTGATGTAGAAGCCCTCCGTGATCGATTCCCCCTCCACGGAGCTCCGGAAAAGGCCCCAAGATGGCATCTCTTGGGTACAGAAGGTTGCGGCGGTGGAAATAGTGTTTCGTGGTGCTCCTGGATGTTTTCGGGGTATATGGATATATATATATATAGGAGGAAGAAGTAGATCGGCGGAGCTACGAGGGACCCACGAGGGTGGGGGCGTGCCTAGGGGGACAAGCACGCCTCCCTGCCTCGTGGCCACCTTGTTTCTTTCTTGACGTCTACTCCAGGTTTGGATTCCATCTGATTCTGTTTGATATTCCTTTTCTGGGAAACACTGAAATAGGCAAAAAAACAGCAATTTGCACTGGGCCTTGGGTTAGTAGGTTAGTCCCAAAAAAATATAGAAGTGTATAATAAAGCCCATTAAACATCTAAAACAGATAATATAATAGCATGGAACAATCAAAAATTATAGATACGTTGGAGACGTATCAACCACCACTCTACCGGAAGAAGAGCGCTGGACAATTCGAGTACATGTTCCAGGAAGGACATTCACACCAGTTACTGATCCCATAGAGTTTTCCTTTGATGCACCAACCTGGAGTCTAGGAAAGAGCATGGCGGCTCACATCGCCATGGGACGCATCGGCGAAGTGTACCACAAGGATCTTAAGGACACCATCTACCATATATGTGGACGCCGAGATGAGAAATGGGAGATGATTTGCAACATGAGGGACAAGTCCATTGCAGCCTACATCTAGGAGTTAAACCAACACATTCGTCGATAGGAGAACAAATGTGTGCCAGCAAGATAGACCTGAAGAAGGTGATGACCAAGAACATGGAGCTAGAAGAGGAACTCAAGTCTACACGCGATGGATATGAAGAGGAAATTGCAGTGCTACTGGAGAAGAATGAAGACCTGAAGAAGAAGAAGCTAGGAATATTCATGGGAGACCCTGCGCCATGAGATGACGACTATCCCGAAGACTACATCATCATCGACGACACCGACTACGACCCCGACAATGATGATGATTATGAAGACGAAGCTGGAGCAGATATCATGGAGTCTTCTTCCGATCAAAATTTCTAGTTGACCACCATATTATCAATAGTATTCCCCCATGTATATAGTAGTAGTCCGAGTATTTTTGTAACGGTAGCTAGATCGATTGTATGCCCTTGTTTTGGATTGACTGGTGTGATATGAATGTGTTTGTCTCATGTGCATATGGGTAGTGATTTTCTCCTTAGACTCACTCTATTCTAATCTCTCCCCTCTAAACCCAGCAGATGCCTCCAAGACGTGACCCCGGATTTGTCTTTCCACCTGAGCTCACCCAGTTGATCCAGCAACAGAATGCCTTGATGCAGCTACTAGTCCAGAACCAAGGCAACAACAACAACAACAATCCACTGCCACCACCTCCAGTTGACAACTTAGACCATTTTCTGAGGTTAAATCCGCCAGTGTTTTCCAGTAGAACCGAACCGATTGTTGCTGATGACTGGCTCTGCAGGATTGGAAGGGAGCTGACCACCACAGGTTGCAAAGATGCTGAGAAGGTGTGTTTTGCCGCATATCAATTGGATGGACCCGCAGCCTCATGGTGGGAGAATTTCACAACCACTTTTCCCATAGCCAATGTCACATGGGATCAGTTTCAGCAAGCTTTCTGCATAGCCCATGTCTCAACTGGAGCAATGAACATGAAGAAGCGTGAGTTTCGCAACTTATGCCAAGGAAATCATACAGTGGGGCAGTATGTGGATGAGTTTAGTAAGTTAGGTCGCTATACCCCAGATGATGTGGCCACAGATGCCGCGAAGTAGGAGAAGTTTATGGAAGGGCTGAATGATGAGATGAGCATGCAGTTGATGGTGGCAACATTCACTAACTACCAGGAGTTGGTAGACAGGGCCCTTATGATTGAAAGCAAGAAGCAGCAGATAGAGAGCCGCAAAACGGAAGTATGGACAGGGGACGTATAATTCTGGAGCTCAGCTGAAGCCTCGCTTTACCCCTAACTCCGAAGGTTACACCCATAACCATGGAGGCCATACTCACAACGGAGGAAGCACACATAACCACAGTGGACCTAAGAATGGGATTGGGAATGGAGGAAGCAACAACCAGAACTGCTCTAATCCAGCAACACCCGCTAAGAAGGACCTGAGTCATGTCACCTGTTACAAGTGCAGAAAGACTGGACACTACACTAATGAATGCTCAGAGTTGAAGAATGGTAATGGAAATGGAAACTCTGGGAAGAAGCCCAACCCTTTCACCAGAGGACAAGTGAATCACGTTAACGTGGAGGAGGTTGAAGAACAGCCAGATGCAGTTATAGGTAAGTTTTTGATTAAGTCATTTACTGCAATAGTTCTTTTTGATACTGGTGCATCACATTCATACATATCAAGGGGATTTGTGGATAAGTATAAGTTGCCCACCAAATTTCTTAAGACATCTATGTTAGTAAGCTCACCTGGAGCGGAGTATATAGAAAGCAGAGGATGTTTTTAGATGCTATTGACCATAGGTAGGCTTGTTTTCCCCTCAGACCTAAAATTTTTGGAGTCACAAGGATTGGATGTGATACTAGGCATGGATTGGCTATCCATGTATGGAGGAAATATCGATTGCGCTAGTAAGTCAATTCTACTCACCACCTCGAAGGGAAAAAGGATCAAGTATGTGTCTAGGCATGCGCCAAGGAGGACCCAAGTGAATTCTCTCTCGGGAATTGTTCAGGAAGAAGTGCGTGTTGTGAAGGATTACCCGGATGTATTTCTAAAGGAATTACCAGGCATGTCGCCAGATCAACACATGGAGTTTTTGATAGAGCTGTTGCCAGGCACCGGACCAATATCGAAGAGACCGTATCGGATGCCCACAAATGATCTTGAGGAAATTAAGAAGAAGATTAAGGAGTTATTGGAGAAAGGTTATATCCGACCCAGTTCATCACCATGGGGAGCCCCAGTGCTCTTAGTTGAGAAGAAGGATGGATCTTTGAGAATGGTTGTTTATTATCGGGCTCTGAATGAAGTGACGATCAAGAACAAGTACCCACTACAGATGATCAATGATCTGTTTGACCAGTTGCACGGAGCTGAAGTATTCTCCAAGATCAATCTTCGATCAGGATATCACCAGTTGAAGATTCGAGAACAAGATATACCTAAGACAATGTTTATCACAAGGTATGGGCTATATGAGTAGATGGTCATGTCATTTGGATTGACTAATGCCCCTGCCTATTTTATGAGTATGATGAACAAGGTATTCATGGAGTTTTTGTATAAGTTTGTTGTGGTGTTCATTGATGATATTTTGGTGTACTCGAAGAATGAAGAGGAACACAAGGAACACTTACGCTTAGTTCTCGAGAAGCTCAGGGAACACTAGCTATATGCCAAGTTCAGCAAGTGTGAGTTTTGGTCGAAGGAAGTTGGATTTCTTGGACATGTTATATCAGGAGAAGGTATAGCAGTAGACCCCACCAAGGTTCAGTCTGTCACTGAGTGGTTGGCACCCACCTCAGTTGGAGAGATCCGTAGTTTTCTGGGACTTGCAAGATATTATAGGAGGTTCATAGAGAATTTCTCCAAGATTGGGAAACCCATGACAGATTTATTGAAGAAGGACACCAAGTTCAAATGGACCGAAGATTATGAGGCCAGTTTTTAGGAGTTAAAGAAACGTTTGGTTACAGCCCCAGTGCTGATTCTTCCAGATATACGCAAGGATTTCCAAGTGTATTGGGACGCTTCTCGCTTGGGACTTGGAGGTGTACTTATGTAGGACGGAAGAGTTGTTTCATATGCCTCATGGCAGCTTCGACCTCATGAGTTGAATTATGCCAGACATGATTTGGAGTTAGTACCGTAGTGCATGCGCTCAAGACCTGGAGACATTTTCTGATTGGAAACCGTTGTGATGCGTACATGGATCACAAGAGTTTGAAGTACATTTTCACGGAGAAGGAGTTGAATCTCGGGCAGAGGAGATGGTTGGAGCTCATAAAGGATTATGATATGAAGTTGCATTATCATCTCAGAAAGGCCAATGTCATAGAAGACGCTTTGAGCCACAAGAGTTATGTCAATACCCTCGTAAGCGGAGGATTGCCGCAGGAGTTAGTCGAGGATCTCAAGGAGCTTTGTGTATAGATAGTTCCAAGAGGTTTTGTTGCAGCAATGGAGGTTCAATCTACATTATTGGGAAAGATTCGAGAAGCTCAAAAGGATGATAAGGAAATCACTGAGATAAAGGAGAAGATGAGCAAAGGAAAAGCCAAAGGTTTTCGTGAGGATGAACACGAAACTTTATGGTTTGAGGATCGTGTTTATGTGCCCAATAATGTGGAGATCAGGAAGTTAATACTTCAGGATGCCCATGACTCACCATACTCGATTCACCCCGGAAACACCAAGATGTATTTGGATTTGAAGGAACATTTCTGGTGGACAGGTATGAAGAAGGATATTGCCGAGTATGTAGCAATATATGATGTATGTTAGAGAGTGAAGGTAGAAAATCAGAAGCCAACCGGATTATTACAGCCTATGCTAATACCCGATTGGAACTTGGCATGGATTTCATCACCGGATTACCCAAGACCCGATCGAGATATGACTCAATCTGGGTAGTAGTTGATCGCTTGACCAAAGTGGCTCACTTTATCACAGTGAAAACCACATATACAAGTGCGAAGTTGGCCAAAATATATATGACCAGGATCATATGTCTGCATGGAGTTCCAAGGACTATCGTATCAGATAGAGGGACACAGTTTACCTCAATGTTTTGGAATCAGCTGCACCAGACTTTGGGTACTAGGCTAGAGTTCAGTACAACCTTTCATCCACAGACCGGGGGACAGACCGAGAGAGTCAATCAGATTCTGGAGGACATGTTGAGAGCTTGTGTGCTAGATTATGGATCTACTCCCTCCGTTCCCAAATATTTGTCTTTCTAGCATTTCAAATGGACTACAACATACGGATGTATGTAGACATATTTTAGAGTGTAGATTCACTCATTTTGCTTCGTATGTAGTCATTTGTTGAAATCTCTAGAAAGATAAATATTTGGGAACAGAGGCAGTAGTTGGGAAAATAATTTTCCCTACCACGAGTTCTCATACAACAACAGTTATTAGGCTAGTTTGAAGATGGCACCTTTCGAAGCTTTATATGGAAGAAGGTGTAGGACACGTTGATGTGGGATGAAGTTGGAGACCGTCAGTTGTTTGGACCAGATTTGATCAAAGAGTCTAAAGAGAAGGTTAAGTTGATTCGAGATAGACTGAAGGTAGCTCAGTCGAGGTAGAAGAGTTATGCCGATACTAAACGCAAGGAGGTAGTCTATGAGATTGGAGATAGAGCATATCTTCGTGTGTCACCACTGCGAGGCACTAAACGATTTGGAGTTAAGGGAAAGTTAGCCCCGAGATTTCTAGGACCATACCGATTTTTGGAGCGTATGGGAGAAGTTTCCTACAAGTTGGTGTTACCCGAAGGATTGTCAGAATTTCATGATGTGTTTCACGTTTCCCAGTTGAAGAAGTGCCATGCTGAGATGGTCGATATTCCTCTAAGAGATACAGTGTCCCTAGAAGCAATTCAGTTGGAGAGTGATCTAACCTACGAGGAGAAACCTGTCAAGATTCTTGAGTTTGCCAGCCGAGTTACCCGCAGCAAGGTTATCAAGTTTTGCAAAGTTCGGTGGAGCCACCATACCAAGGATGAAGCTACCTATTTTCTAGCCAACCTGAATCTTGAGGGCGAGATTCATTTTAAGGGGGGTAGGTTTGTAACATCCCAATTTTCAATTTGGATGTTATGCCTAGGTCATCATATGCATATCATGTTTTATTTGCATTTTTAGTTGTGATCCTAGAAATCTTAAGCAACTCAAGGACCCAAGGAGAGAGTTGGAGGTTTCACATATTTTCATATTTGAATTTTTTTCGAATTTGAAAAGGTGATCAATTTGGTTTTAATATTTTTCTCTCCAATTATTTCCAATATTCAAAATAAAAGAGTGAAGATAATATGACTTCTTCAAAAGAGAGGAATATTGGATAAGAAAATTTAAAATTAAATTTATATTTTATTTGAATTTTAATTGCTATTTTATTTGAATTAGAAAAATATGCATTTTTGAAAATTGCATTTTTAGGCCAGTAAAATGTTCACTTTGTTCTAAATATTAGGTTTAGATGGTGAAAATTGTTTCTGGTATTTTTTAGATTTTTAAATATTTTTTAGGATTTTCTTCAGGCGAAAATTTTATTTAAAAAAAAGTTCGCCGCCTGACTGGGCCGAAGGCCCAGCCGAGCAGACCGGCCTACTGCGCCGCCGCCTCCTCCTCCGACTCGGGACAGAGTCCCGAGCTTGCCCGCCACCGCCGCCGTGTCCGGCTCGGACATGAGCCGCCGCCGCCCCTCCAGCAAGGAAAACCCCCGGCCCTTTATATACCGCCGCACCCTGCCGCCTCCTCCCCACCCGACCCGCAGCTGCCGCCGCCCGCTGCTGCTGCTGCTGCACGCTATTGCCGCCGCCGCCCACGCGCTACCATCGCCGTCCCGCACCGCCGCTTTGCCTCGCCGCCTCGCCAGAGTTTCGCCGCTGCCGTTGACCGCCGTCGTCGTGAACCGGTATAAAAACCGTCCTGGTTCGCCGATTCGTTTTTGATTTTTTGGTTCTTCGGTTTAGATCGGTTTATTTTTAGCGTTAGGGTTTTTTCTCGGTTTTTACATTTGATCTAATTTGCGGACGTTCGTCCGTTAATCTGCAGTAGCAAACCACGTTCGTTCGTTTGGTTCTGTTAGCGAACGTTCGTTCGATGGGTTTTTCTTTTTATTTTCAGCCAGGGACCTATCCACGAATACTTTTCTCACAAATTAGTCCCTGATCCTCAAACCCTTGCAACTTTTTGCTCGTTTGTCCAAATCCAGTGAAATAACGCCAAAATCTTCGTCTTGTTCCCCTCTTTCTAGATAACCAACTTGAACATGATTTTGATAATTTAAAATTTGGTTGTAAGCAGATTTGATTTCGAACTTGTTTTGATCGTAGTTTGAGTTTCGTAGCTCCAACTTGATTGATTCTCAAAGCTCTTCAGTTGAACTATCAGTTTGGGTCTTTTCATTTGAGTTTTACCCTTGCATCTCATGCTTGTGTGCTTATGTATGCTATTGTTTGTTCACGATAGAGTTTCCGAAGTGCGAAGCGTGCTAGGACGAATCACTATGGTTTTCAGATCATCGGCAAGGCAAGTAACACTTTGATCATATCCCTTATTACCTAGTTTTTTATGCATTAGTATCAATCCTCAAACATTGCATGAGTAGGATCTGTTTAACATGTGGGTATTGGGAAGTAGTTGTTGAGGTATTACCTATTGCCCTTTTATTCAAACCTTGGGAGTTACTACTTTTCACTTATTATACTTTGCTATGCTATGCTCGTAGACGTGGTTTGGTTTGAGTGATTCATGACAGTTGTGAGTGTTATTATGAACTAAGGGTTTACTTAAGGTGGATACTTTAACACACATATGGGTGGATTGGTTTGTGGGCACCTGGGGAAATCCAGTGCTGACCAAAGGAGAATCCCGGGGTGTCCGTGTGATTATTCCTATGGTTCGGCAGCCAGGCTCAAAGGGATCATTATGTTATTCATGCTAGAAACTTCCGTGTGGATCCACAAGCCATTATGGGCTCTGGCATAGTTGAGTAAGTTGTGGGAATCCATTCCATGATGGGCTAGCAGATGTAGGGGATTGTAGGTGTACCAGCCTATCTATCGGTTAAGGGGACCTCTTCGGAAAGACTATGTCTCGGTCATCCGTTTCTGAAACATCATGCAGTGTGAGAAATTCAATGGAGGAGATTGAGTCTTGTGGGGAAAAGTGCGCAAACCTCTGCAGAGTATATAAACTAATAATGGTTAGCCGTGTCCCCGGTTATGGACATCTTGAGTATCTAGTGCTTGAATTTCTTTGTTGATCTCATCACTTTACTTAATTAACTTGTTGGGTTAATGTTTATTAATTTGGTATTGATATGGGGTTACCATTCTTGATGTTTTCAGCGAACTTCGTAGTTAAATAAAATATATTCATTTGTTGTAGGGAAAAACTGGCTTTTCGCAAAAATGATAACCATAGAGCCTCCACCAGCCATATATGCATATAGTTATAGTTGTTACTTGTTCATTGCTCTATAGTGTTACCTTGCCAGCATATTCCATGTGCTGACCTACACAGGCTGCAACGTATTATGTTGCAGAGTTTTTAGACGTAGAGTAAGGTGCGCTAGGTTATTGTCATGCACTCAGCTATGCCGTTGGAGTTGATGGACTCATTTACCTCTGAAGCTTCCATTGTTATCTTATTTAGATGGCGTTCAGCCATATTATTGTAATAAGTACTCTCTTTGAGACATTCGATGTAATAAGTGTGTGATTGAACTCTGTTATAAATCCTCGAGTACTGTGTGTGTTAGCATTACCGATCCAGGGATGACACTTATACACAGAGATTTGACCGTTTGAGGTCGGATCGCTACAGCTATTCTGAACACCCCCGTAGTATCTACGTGGGGGCTGAAGCTGACAACTAGTAAATTCTCAAGAATTAAAAATGGCCGCACAGGGGGAATAACCCTTTAACATAAATGCATATAGTATATTACACAGCCTGGGTTTATAATACATTGTCCGGGTAGCCCGGATACATTTACTTGAACATGATATCCTTTGAGCACTGACCCTCTATCAAACGGGCACCCTCGAGGACGTCTTCGAAATAGCGCTCCGGCATGCGGTGGTCCTTGCCTCCAGGTGGACCCTCAACCGCCACGACGGCGGCCTTCATCTTCGCCCAGTGCATCTTAACACGGGCAAAGGCCATCCACGCACCTTCTATACACGCCGAGCGCTTCATGGCCTCTACTCGGGGCAAGGCGTCGCCAAGTCTCTTGACCAAGCCGAAATAGCTACTCGGAATGGGTCAGGCTGTCCATAGCCGGACTATGATGTCCTTCATGGCCAAACCGTGCATTGTATGCAGCTCTGCTAGCTGCATCATCTAATTGTTCAACAATGCTGGTCGCTTCGGTGCCAAGTACTACAACCAGAAGAGCTTCTCCGTCGCGTTCCCTTCTTGGGCCCGAAAATATTGGGCGGCGTCGGCAACACTCCTCAGGAGATCTGCAAAAGCATCTGGAGCACTCCACAGTCGATTTAGCAAAGCATATCTTCGATCGCCGAATATACTCTATAAAAGAAAAGGATTACCAGCCGCTATCTATTCGGCTTGCTTGATCTCCTCGCGAGCCGCTCAGAACTCGGACCACGCCTCCTTCGCAGCTTGAAGGGCCTTGGTGAGTTTGGTCGCTTGGGCCTTGTTACTCTCCTCCAAGGACTCACACTTTTTGGCGGCGTCCTGGAGCGCCTGCTCTACTTCGTTTACCCTCGCCTCATACTAGAGGAGGGCGGCCTTTTCGGCCTCTACATCCGCAACCGCTTTCTCTGCGGCTGCTTTTCTTGCCCTCGCCTCCTCCTTGGCTTCGGCAAGGGCACTTTTGAGGGCCTCGACCTCGGTCGCGTTGCCTACAATCATTTACATAACAGCGCATGAGCTCAAACTCTAAGTTTGCACCATAATTTAGGCCTGTAAAGGGGGTATTTTTAAAAAAAACATACCTTGGACCTCATCGAACCGCTTGTTAATACGGTCGATCTCATCGCCAGTCAGCTTCAGTCTTTGTTGTAGTTCGGACACTTTAGCATCCTTAACTGAAGCCGCCAACAATGAAGCCTGTTTATCAAAATAGATAAACGTGTTATCTTCGGCGACTATTTGATCCTCTATCTGGCTCTTTTTTTCCAAACACCCAAACAGAGTCTTAGGGGCTACTATCTATATACAGGCATATTCTTCCAATATGAAAAGAGACTAAAACATGTTCTATCACTTACCTCAAAACCTATCAACAGGCTACTGAAAGCTTCGTTCCAACCGCTTATTGTGGACTGAACCTTCTCAACCACTTTACCCATCAGGGTACGGTGCTCTTCCACGACGGAAGCATGTTGAAGTGCCTCCCTCAACATATTTGGTGCCTCCGGATTGTTAGAGGTCACCAGTGGAGTCGGAACTTGCTACCTCTTGAGCACTGCGTTAGTTTTCCCTTGAAGAGGAAAGGGTGATGCAGCAAAGTAGCATAAGTATTTCCCTCAGTTTTGAGAACCAAGGTATTAATCCAGTAGGAGACTACACGCAAGTCCCTTGTACCTACACAAACAAATAAGAACCTCACAACCAACGCGATCAAGCGATTGTCAATCCCTTCACGGTCACTTACGAGAGTGAGATCTGATAGAGATAATAAGATAAATATTTTTGGTATTTTTATGATATAGATAGAAAGTAAAGATTGCAAAATAAAAATAGATTGGAAACTTATATGATAAAAGATAGACTCGGGGGCCATAGGTTTCACTAGTGGCTTCTCTCAAGATAGCATAAGTATTACGGTGGGTGAACAAATTACTGTCGAGCAATTGATAGAAAAGTGAATAATTATGAGAATATCTAGGCATGATCATGTATATAGGCATCACGTACGCGACAAGTAGACTGAAACAATTCTGCATCTACTACTATTACTCCACACATCGACCTCTATCCAGCATGCATCTAGAGTATTAAGTTCATAAGAACAGAGTAACACATTAGGCAAGATGACATGATGTAGAGGGATAAACTCAAGCAATATGATATAAACCCCATATTTTTATCCTCGATGGCAACAATACAATACGTGACTTGCTTCCCCTGCTGTCATTGGGAAAGGACACCGCAAGATTGAACCCAAAGCTAAGCACTTCTCCCATTGCAAGAAAGATCAATCTAGCAGGCCAAACCAAAACTGATAATTCGAAGAGACTTGCAAAGATAACCAATCATACATAAAAGATTTTAGAGAAGAATCAAATATTGTTCATAGATAAACTTGATCATAAATGCACAATTCATCGGATCTCGACAAACACACTGCAAAAAGAGTTACATCAAATAGATCTCCAAGAAGATCGAGGAAAACATTGTATTGAGATCCAAAGAGAGAGAATAAGCCATCTAGCTAATAACTATGGACCCGAAGGTCTGTGGTAAACTACTCACACATCATCGGAGAGGCTATGGTGTTGATGTAGAAGCCCTCCGTGATCGATTCCCCCTCCGGCGGAGCTCCGGAAAAGGCCCAAAGATGGGATCTCTTTGGTACAGAAGGTTGCGGCGGTGGAAATAGGGTTTCATGGTGCTCTTGGATGTTTTCGGGGTATATGGATATATATCGGAGAAAGAAGTAGGTTGGTGGAGCTACGAGGGGCCCACGAGGGTGGGGGCGCGCCCAGGGGGACAGGCGCGCCTCCCTGCCTCATGGCCTCCTCGTTGATTTCTTGACGTCTATTCCAAGTACCTTCGATCACGTTTGTTCCAAAAATAACTCTCTCGAAGGTTTCATTCCGTTTGATATTCCTTTTCTACGAAACACTAAAATAGGAAAAAACAGCAAATTGCACTGGGCCTTGGGTTAGTAGGTTAGTCCCAAAAATAATATAAAAGTGTATAAATAAGCCCATTAACATCCCAAACGGATAATATAATAGCATGGAACAATCAAAAATTATAGATACGTTGGAGACGTATCAAGCATCCCCAAGCTTAATTCCTGCTCGCCCTCGAGTAGGTAAATGATAAAAATAGAATTTTTGATGTGGAATGCTATCTAGCATAATTCTCAATGTAATTTTCTTTATTGTGGCATGAATATTCAGATCTGAAAGATTCAAGACAAAAGTTTAATATTGACATAAAAACAATAATACTTCAAGCATACTAACTAAGCAATCATGTCTTCTCGAAATAACATGGCAAAGGAAAGTTCATCCCTGCAAAATCATATAGTTTGGTCATGCTCCATTTTCGTCACACAAGAATGCTCCCATCTTGCACAACCCCGATGACAAGCCACGCAATTGTTTCATACTTTAGTAATCTCAAACTTTTTTCAACTTTCACGCAATAGATGAGCGTGAGCCATGGATATAGCACTATGGGTGGAATAGAATAATATGATGGGGGTTATGTGGAGAAGACAAAAAGGAGAAAGTCTCACATCGACGTGGCTAATCAACGGGCTAGGGAGATGCCCATCAATTGATGTCAATGCAAGCAGTAGGGATTGCCATGCAACAGATGCACTCGAGCTATAAATGTATGAAAGCTCAACAAAATAAACTAAGTGGGTGTGCACACAACTTGCTTGCTCACGAAGACCTAGGGCATTTGAGGAAGCCCATTGTTGGAATATACAAGGCAAGTTCTATAATGAAAAATTCCCACTAGTATATGA
Organism: Triticum urartu; assembly: GCF_003073215.2. Lineage (NCBI taxonomy): Eukaryota > Viridiplantae > Streptophyta > Magnoliopsida > Poales > Poaceae > Triticum > Triticum urartu. Next base: position 555,651,558 of record NC_053023.1, read on the forward strand.
AAGTGACAAAACAAGAGACTCTCTATCATAAAGATCATGGTGCTACTTTGAAGCACAAGTGTGGAAAAAGAGGATAGTAGCATTGTCCCTTTTTATTTTTATTTTATTTTTCTTTCTTTTTCTTCTTTTTTGGGCCTTTCCTTTTTTATTTGGCCTTTCTCTTTTATTTTTATTTTTATTTGAGGGAATGCTCTATTAATGATGATCATCACACTTCTATTTATTTACAACTCAATGACTACAAATTGATACTAGAACAAAATATGACTCTATATGAATGCCTCCGGCGGTGTACCGGGAAAGGCAATGAATCAAGAGTGACATGTATGATAAATTATGCATGGCAGCTTTGCCACAAATACGATGTCAACTACATGATCATGCAAAGCAATGTGACAATGATGAAGCATGTCATAAATGAAACGGTGGAAAGTTGCAAGGCAATATATCTCGGAATGGCTATGGAAATGCCATAATAGGTAGGTATGGTGGCTGTTTTGAGGAAGATATAAGGAGGTTTATGTGTGACAGGGCATATCATATCACGGGGTTTGGATGCATCGGTGAAGTTTGCACCAACTCTCAACGTGAGAAAGGGCAATGCATGGTACCGAAGAGGCTAGCAATGATGGAAAGGTGAGAGTGCGTATAATCCATGGACTCAACATTAGTCATAAAGAAATCATATACTTATTGAAAAAATCTACAAGTCATCAAAAACCAAGCACTACGCGCATGCTCCTAGGGGGATAGATCGGTAGGAAAAGACCATCGCTCTTCCCCGACCGCCACTCATAAGGAAGACAATCAAAAAACACCTCATGTTTCAAATTTGTTACACAACGGTTACCATACGTGCATGCTACGGGACTTGAAAACTTTAACACAAGTATTTCTCAAATTCACAACTACTCAACTAGCACACTTTAATATCACCATCTTCATATCGCAAAACAATTATCAAGCATCCAACTTCTCATAGTATTCAACGCACTTTTTATGATAGTTTTTATTATACCAATCTTGGATGCCTATTATATTAGGACTACTTTTATAACCAAAGAAAATTACCATGCTGTTCCAAAGGACTCTCAAAATAATATAAGTGAAGCATGAGAGATCAATAATTTCTATGAAATAAAACCACCACCGTGCTCAAAAAGATATAAGTGAAGCACTAGAGCACAATTATCTAGCTCAAAAGATATAAGTGAAGCACATAGAGTATTCTAATAAATTCCAATTCATGTGTGTCTCTCCCAAAAGGTGTGTACAGAAAGGATGATTGTTCTAAACTAAAAATCAAAGACTCAAATCATACAAGACGCTCCAAGCAAAACACATATCATGTGGTGAATAAAAATATAGCCTCAAGTAAAGTTACTGATGGAAGAAGATGAAAGAGGGGATGCCTTTCAGGGTATCCCAAAGCTTAGACTTTTGGTTGTCCTTGAATTTACCTTAGGGTGCCTTGGGAATCCCCAAGCTTAGTCTCTTGCCACTCCTTATTCCATAATCCATCAAATCTTTACCCAAAACTTGAAAACTTCACAACACAAAACTCAACAGAAAATCTCATGAGCTCCGTTAGTATAAGAAAACAAACCACCACTTAAGGTACTGTAATGAACTCATTATTTATTTATATTGGTGTTAAACCTACTGTATTCCAACTTCTCTATGGTTCATATCCTCCGATACTAGCCATAGATTCATCAAAATAAGCAAACAACACACGAAAAACAGAATCTGTCAAAAACAGAACAGTCTGTAGTAATATGTAGGTTTAGAATACTTCTGTAACTCGAAAAATTCTGAAATAAATTGGTGAACGTGGGGAATTTGTCTATTAATCATCTTCAAAAATAATCAACCTAGTCTCACTCTCCAGTAAAAAATGACAGCAAATCTCATGAGCGCTAAAGTTTCTGTTTTTTACAGCAAGATCGCTAAAACTTCCCCAAGTCTTCCCAAAGGTTCTACTTGGCACAAACACTAATTAAAAGCATAAAACCACATCTAAATAGAGGATATATGAATTATTTATTACTAAAAAGAACCAAAAAGCAAGAAACAAAAATAAAATTGGGTTGCCTCCCAACAAGCGCTATCGTTTAACGCCCCTAGCTAGGCATAAAAGCAAGAATAGATCTAGGTACTATTATCTTTAGTTGCCTATAACCCTTGGGAGTTTCCTTCTTTTTATTAATGATCAAACTCCTCGGCAAGAAATCAAGAAATTCATTTGTAGCAAGAGGTTCCTTAATGATAGCGAAAAAGTTGGGGTGAACACTTATTGATTTGAGATACGCATTTTCCTTACTAGAGGATTCACCCTTATTTTTAGGAACATACATTAATTTGGCAACCTTCGAAGTAGGAGGATTTGGAGTGTTTTTAACAGATGAAAAGGCAGCGCCTAAATTAGTAATAATATCCTCAAGTTTACCAATTCTTGTGGAATCTTGATCTATCTTTTCATTAACTATATGTACTTTCTCTTTAAAAAAATTCAGAGTAACTCCTACGTTAGATCCATATTGGGTGATTTGGTTGTGGATCTTTTTATCCAAATTTTCAATCAACTCCACAGAGGAAACTTTATTTTCAATAATTTGAATCCTTTGCATGACATGTTCCAAAGTTAAAATAGTTCCATTAACCAAAAGAGGTGGTGGGCAAAATACATCTATCATAGAATTATAAGAATCAGAAGTATGGCTACCCAAGAAATTCCCTCCGGTAATGGTATCAAAAATATATCTATTCCAAGGAGTGATGCCAACATAAAAATTGCGAAGAAGAACGAAAGTGGATTGCTTCCTAGTAGATCTATTCTGAGCATTGCAAATTCTATGCCAAGCATCTTTTAGATTTTCTCCCTCCCTTTGTTTAAAATTAATAACTTCATGATTGGGAGTACTAACAATGATAGAAGGATTAGCCATGACGGCGAAGCAAATGAAAAAGAGGCGAACGAAAAAGAGGGTGAATAAAACGGCAAGGGTGAAGTGCGGGAGAGGAAAATGAGAGGCAAATGTCAAATAATGTAATGCGAGGGATAAGAGTTTGTGATGGGTAGTTGGCATGTCTTGACTTGTGGTAGATCTCCCCGGCAACGGCGCCAGAAATCCTTCTTGCTACCTCTTGAGCACTGCGTTTGTTTTCCCTTGAAGAGGAAAGGGTGATGCGGCAAAGTAGCGTAAGTATTTCCCTCAGTTTTCAGAACCAAGGTATCAATCCAGTAGGAGACTACACGCAAGTCCCTCATACCTACACAAACAAATAAGAACCTCGCAACCAACGCGATAAAGGGGTTGTCAATCCCTTCACGGTCACTCAATGCAACCGTAAGAAGTTGTGTCATAATCACGTGGCAGTCATGAGACTTTAGGTTCTGGAACTTTTTCTCTTCCATGTTTATTATTCCCTTTATAATCAACGAGAAGCCAAACGGTACCCTAATACCGAGCAGGCATTCAAAGAAGATTTCCTTCTCTTCTTAGGTAAGAGCGTAGCTGGCATGACCCTGATGTATGCCATCTTTTCCATGCATACGTTGCTGGTCCTCCCATGCCTCAGGTGTATCTTTTGTCTTCCCATACACGCCCAAGAAGCCAAGTAGGGTCACGCAAAGATTCTTCGTCACGTGCATCACGTCGATTGCAGAGAAGACCTCTAGGTCCTTCCAATAGGGCAGGTCCCAGAATATAGATTTCTTCTTCCACATGGGTGCTCATCTGTCAGCGTCATTCGGAACAGGTTGTCAGCCAGGACCCTTTCCAAAGACTACCTTCAAATCCTTGACCATATCATGTACATCAGAACCAGTATGGTGGCGAGGCTTCGTTCGGTGATCCGCCTCACCTTTGAAATGTTTGCCTTTCTTTCTTACGGGATGCCTGCTCAGAAGAAATCGACGATGTCCCAGGTACACATTCTTCCTACAATTATCCAAATATATACTGCCGGTATCATCCAAACAGTGCATGCATTCGCGGTATCCCTTGTTTGTCTGTCCCGAAAGGTTACTAAGAGCAGGCCAATCATTGATGGTCACGAACAGCAACGCCTTTAGGTCAAATTCTTCCCCCATGTGCTCATCCCATGCACGTACACCTGTTCCATTCCACAGCTGTAAGAGTTCTTCAACTAATGGCCTTAGGTACACATCAATGTCGTTGCCGGGTTGCTTAGGGCCTTGGATGAGCACTGGCATCATAATGAACTTCCGCTTCATGCACAACCAAGGAGGAAGGTTATACAAACATAGAGTCATAGGTCAGGTGCTATGGTTGCTGCTCTGCTCCCCAAAAGGATTAATGACATCTGCGCTTAGACCAAACCATATGTTCCTTGCATCACCTGCAAACTCCTTCCCGTACTTTCTCTCGATTTTTCTCCACTGCGACCCGTCAGCGGGTACTCTCAACTTTCCGTCTTTCTTACGGTATTCTCTATGCCATCACATCGCCTTGGCATGCTCTTTGTTTTGGAACAAATGTTTCAACCGTGGTATTATAGGAGCATACCACATCACCTTGGCAGGAATCTTCTTCCTGGGGCGCTCACCCTCAACATCACCAGGGTCATCACGGCTGATCTTATAGCGCAATGCACCGCATACCGGACAAGCGTTCAAATCCTCGTACTGATCACCGTGGTAGAGGATGCAGTCATTAGGGCATGTATGTATCTTCTGCACCTCTAACCCTAGAGGGCAGATAGCCTTCTTGGCTTCGTACGTACTCTCCGGAAATTTGTTGTCCTTTGGAAGCATATTCTTTATCATCACCAGCAACTTTCCAAATCCATTGTCAGATAGACCATTCTCTGCCTTCCATTGCAACAACTCCAGTGTGGTGCCCAACATTTTCTTGTCAGCTTTGCAATTCAGGTACAACAATTTCTTGTGATCCTCTAACATGCGCTGCAACTTCTTATTCTCCAAATCACTTGCGCAGTTTCTCTTTGCATCGGCAGTGGCCCGACCTAGATCATCAGCGGGCTCATGTGATGCCTCTTCTTCAGCTTCTTCCCGCGTTGCCCGCTCAGCTTCTTCCCCCATTGTTGTATCATCGTATTCAGGGAACCCATCATAGCCAGGATAGCTGTCGTCGTCCTCTTCTTCTTGATTGTCTTCCATCATAACCCCTCTTTCTCCGTGCTTGGTCCAAACATTATAGTGGGGCATGAAACCGGACTTAAACAGGTGGACGTGAATGGTTCTTGACTTAGAGTAATTGTTATCATTCTTACAGCCAGCACATGGACAAGGCATAAAACCACCCGCCCGCTTGTTTGCCTCAGCCGCAAGCAGAAAAGTTTGCACGCCATTAATGAACTCGGGAGAGCATCGGTCATCGTACATCCATTGTCGGCTCATCTTCATTACACAACACCGAAAAGACCAAATTAATACAAGTTCATACATAAAGATCATACAACACTTAAATGCAACAAGCAAATAACTCTCTAGCTAAAAAAATTAAATGCAACAACAAATGCGATCAAGACTGCAACTAAGGTAAAAATTGATCCAACAGCATAATGATACCAAGCCTCACTATGAATGGCATATTTTCTAATCTTTCTAATCTTCAAGCGCATTTTCACCATCTTAATCTTGTGATCATCGACGACATCGGCAACATGCAACTCCAATTCCATCTTCTCCCCCTCAATTCTTTTCAATTTTTCCTTCAAATCCTCGTTTTCTCTTTCAACTAAATATAACCTCTCGGCAATAGGGTCGGTTGGAATTTCCAGTTCAACTACCTCCTACATACAAATATCTATGTCAACTTGATGGGCATAATTTTTCATAAACATGAAATGCAACAAATAGTTTTAAAAGAGAATATACCACATCCGAATCATAACCCGGACGAGGGCCGACGGGGACGGATATCAAAACCATGGCACTATGTATAACAAACAATGTATGGGTACGATAATTATACGAGTAACTATATATCCAAATCACACAAACATCAATTTTTTTGTATAAAACATTCATGAACAAGAGGCTCACCACAAGGTGGTGCCGGCGACAGGACGTTTCGGGCTACGACGGAGATTTAGAAGGCACTAAGTAAACCACACCTACATATGCAAACTAAGTGTTATTTTTGACCTCAAATTGCATATCAATCAAATACTAGCACATATATATAATTCCTCCCAAATTACTAAACTCACAAATCAATCACTATATAAAGCATTGCAAGAGCTAGTCTGGCAATGAGAGATGAAAGGAGAAAGTTGCTAACCTTTGTGATCATTTGAATGGATGGGGGCCTTCAAATCTTGACAAATTTTGGGCAAAATGTGTGATGAGCTTGAGAGGGAGAGGGGAAGAACAGAGAGGAGAGGGGAAAGGGGTAGAACGGAGCGAGCTAGTGGATGTAGGGTTTATGTAGGAGAACCTTTAGCACTGGTTCGTGCCACAAACCGGTACTAAAGGTGCTGGAGGGGCCCCAGACTGACAACATCCTGCCACCACTCACTTTAGTACCGGTTTGTGGCACGAACCAGTGCTAAAGGTTTGCCACGAACCGGTACTAATGAGAGAGGCCGGCTAGCCGTTGGAACCGGCACTAATGCACACATTAGTGCCGGCTCAAAATCAAACCGACACTAATGTGCTTCACATTTTACCCATTTTCTACTAGTGTGACTAGCTCATTAATCAAAGATGGTTAAGTTTCCTGACCATATACATGTGTTGTCATTTTATGAACGGGATCACATCATTAGAGAATGATGTGATGGACAATACCCATTCGTTAGCTTAGCATAATGATCGTTAAGTTTTATTGCTATTGGTTTCTTCATGACTTGTACATATTCCTCTAATTGTGAGATTATGCAACTCCCGAATAGCGGAGGAACACCTTGTGTGCTATCAAACGTCACAATCTAACTGGTTGATTATAAAGATGCTCTACAGGTGTCTCCAAAGGTGTTTGTTGGGTTGGTATAGATCAAGATTAGGATTTGTCACTCTGAGTATCGGAGAGGTATCTTTGTGCCCTCTCGGTAATGCACATCACTATAAGCCTTGCAAGCAATGTGACTAATGAGTTAGTTGCGGGATGATGCATTACGGAACGAGTAAAGATACTTTTCGGTAACGAGATTGAACTACTCCCTCCGTCCCATAATATAAGAATGTTTTTGACACTAATGTAGTGTTAAAAATGTTCTTATATTTTGGGACAGAGGGAGTAGGTATGAGGATACCGACGATCGAATCTCGGACAAGTGATACGTCTCCAACATATCTATAATTTATGAAGTATTAATGCTGTTATTTTATCATTCTTGGATGTTTTACAATCATTTTATAGCAACTTTATATCATTTTTTGGGACTAACCTATGGACCCAGTGCCCAAAGCCAGTTGTTGTTTTTTTGCTTGTTTTTTACATTGCAGAAAATCAATATTAAACGGAGTCCAAACACCGTGAAACTTTTTGTGGCTTTTTGATGGACCGGAAGGAACCCAATGGGCCAGGGCTCCACCTGGGGGGTGGTCCGAGGGGGCACAACCCACCAGGGCGCGCTAGGTCCCCTTTGCGCGCCCAGGTGGGTTGTGCCCACCTCGGTGGCCTCCCATACCCCCTCTTTGCACTATAAATTCCCAAATAATCCGAAACCCTTCGGGGTTAACCTAGATCAGAAGTTCCGCCGCCGCGGGGCTCCGTAGCCACCGAAAACCAATCTAGACCTGTTCTGGCACCCTGTTGGAGGGGGGAATCATCTCCGGTGGCCATCTTCATCATCCCGGCAGCCACCACGATGAGGAAGGAGTAGTCCACCCTCGGGGCTGAGGGTTTGTACCAGTAGCTATGTGTTTAATCTCTCTCTCTCTCGTGATCTATATCATGGGCTTTGTTAATATAGTCAGATCATATGATGTTTCTCCCCTCTATACTCTTCTTGTGATGAATTGAATCTTTACCCTTTGAAGTTTTTTCATGTCGTATTGAATGTTCAGATTTGAGAACACATGATGTATGTCTTGCGGTATGAATACTTGAGGTGACAATGGGGTATCTTATTGATTCACTTGATATATGTTATGGCACTCAACTTGCGGATTCCCGCGGTTATATTGGGGTAATATATGCATAGGAGTTGATGCACATTTTTATTATCTTTTCTCCAATGGAAACTTTGGGGTCTCCTTGTAGTTCTTTGTGTGGATTGAGTATTATGAATATGAATTTGCTTTGGTGTTATTCTAGTACGAACTCTAGGGTAGATCAAACGAAAACAATAGCTTTGTGTTATTTTAGTACGACCTCTTGAATAGATCGAACATAAATAATATCTTTGAGGTGGTTTCGTACCCTACAAACAATTTCTATCTTTTGTTCTCCGCTATTAGGAACTCGGGAGTGATCTTTGTTGCACTTTGAGGGATAATCACATGATCCAACTATGTTAGCACTGTTGTGAGATTGCACTAGTGAAAGTACGAACCCTAGGACTTGTTTTTAAGCATTGAAATACCATTTTTGTGCCCATTCACTATTTGCTACCTTTCTGTTTTTATTTATTCAGATTGTAAAAATTTATTTCTACCATCCATATTACACTTTTATCACCATCTCTTCACCGAACTAGTGCACCTATACAATTTGCCATTTTATTGGGTGTGTTGGGGACACAAGAGATATCTTGTATTTGGTTGCAGGGTCGTTTGAGAGAGACCATCTTCATCCTACACCTCTCACAGATTGATAAACCTTAGGCCATCCACTTGAGGGAAAATTGCTACTGTCCTACAAAACTCTGCGCTTGGAGGCCCAACACATGTCTGCAAAAATAAAGTTGCGTAGTAGGCATCAAGCTCTTTTCTGGCGCCGTTGCCGGGGTGGTGTGTGCATGAAGGTATACCTTTAGATCTTGCGATCAAATCTTTTAGTTTCTTGTTTTATCACTAGTTTCGTCTATAAAAGAAAACTACAAAAAATGGAATTGAGGTTTCCTCATATTATTGATCGTCTTTATAATATCTTTCTTGAAAATGATGGTTCAGAAAATTGTGCTTAATTGTTAGAAGAAGAAGTCAATAAAATGTTTGGCACAAAATATTTGAATGATGAGCATGATTGCAATGTTGTTAGTATGAATTCTTTGATAATCTATGATGCTAATGATATGCAAAGCTACAAGCTTGGGGATGCTATGTTTGATGAAGATGCTAGTTTTTGTCCCCCAAGTTTTGATGTGCAAATTTATTATGATGAAAGCATGCCTCCTATTTCTGATGATTATATTGATGAAAGTGGGTTTGGAAGAGTGTCAAATTTAGGAAGTAATGATCCCACTATTTTGGAGGGTGTTTAATCTTATTGTGATAATTATGAAAGTGGATTTGGAGAAGTCATGACTTTATTTCATGATGAATCCACTATTTTGGAAGAGGTTACAATTGACTATGATCACAAAGTTGCTATCTACGATGATTACGGTGATGACATGTATTCTATAAAGAATAATGATAACCATGAAACTAGTCATCATGATTTTAATTTTCAATCCCATGATAGTTATTTTGTTGAGTTTGCTCCCACTACTATTCATGAGAATAAATTTTATTATGTGGAGAGTAATAAATTTTCTATGCTTGTGGATCATGAAAAGAATGCTTTATGTGATAGCTATATTGTTGAATTTCTTCATGATTCTACTGAAAATTATTATGGGGGAGGAACTTATGCTTGTAGGAATTGCAATAATATCAAGTTTCCTCTCTATGTGTTGAAAATCTTGAAGTTATGCTTGTTTGGCCTTCCTATGCTAGTTGATTCTTGTTCCCATAAGTTGTTGATCACAAAATCCCTATTCATAGGAAGTGTGTTAGGCTTAAATGTGCTTGTCATGTGATTCATGATGCTCTTGTATGTTTCAATTCTTATCTTTTATGCGAGCATCATTAAAATCATCATGCTTGGCTAAAAGGCATTAAAGAAAAGTGCTTGTTGGGAGACAATCCAACATTTATCCCCTACTATTTTGTGTGTTCACATGATTAAGCTACTGTATTAATCATGTTTTATTGCTTTTGTTTCAATAAAGTGCCAAGTAAAGCCTTTGAGATCATGTTGGGTCATAGTTGAGTTGACCCTGCTGAAAAACAAAAAAAAATTGCACTCACGAAAATAATTCTCATTTTTAACAGAAGAGTGCTCTTGAGTTGATTCTTTTTGCAGAAGATTAATATACGAATTTCTCACGTGGTCCTAAATTTTTAGAATTTTTGGAGTAGCATAAGTATGGTTGGAGTACAGATTACTACAGACTGTTCTGTTTTTGACAGATTCCGTTTTCAGTTCATAGTTTGCTTGTTTTCTAGTTTCTATGGCTTATATTGCTCAATATAAATTGTGGAAATGACATGCTAAAGTAGGCATTGTGTGGAAACAATTATGAATCTTGTCTTTGACAACACCAAAGTGAAATGGCTTGCTCTTTATCATACTAACCTATCTCACAAAGTTCCGTTAAGTTTTGCGCGATTGAACTTTTCAAGTTTTGGGTGAGATATTGATATGAGGAGAATAAGGAGTGACAAGAACCTAAGCTTGGGGATGCCCAAGGAACCCCAAGGAAATATTCAAGGAAGATCCAAGAAACTAAGCTTGGGATGCCCTGGAAGGCATCCCCTCTTTTGTTTCCAACATTATCGGTAACCTCACTTGGAGCTATGTTTTCATTCGTCACATGATATATGTTTTGCTTGGAGCGTCAGTTTAGTTTGTTAGGATTTTCTTACTATTATTTACAATAATTATTTGCATCTTTTATTTCAATAAAAGTGGGAATGATAGCCTTTGCCATGCTTATTTTGCAAGTATACATGTTGCTGTTTGAAAACAGAAAGTTTACCGCTGTTGCAAAAATTCCCTAGAAAAGTCAGAATGTGATAAAATGTTGAAATTTTTTGAAAAATGAGCTCTGATAAATTTTATACAGTGTGGTAAATTTTAATAATGTTTGGAGTTGAATAAGTATTGATACTCTTGCATTCTTTACACACTGTACTGTTTTGGCAGATCGCTGTTATGTTTGCATTGTTTGCATATGTTTGCTTGTTTAATGATTCTATTTGAGGATAGGAGTATTAAATATGCAGAGGCATTTAGTATGAAATGTTGAATAATAATTTTAGTGATTTTCTACAGTAGAGAAGGATAAGGTTTTTGCGTTGGTTTATATTAACTTATCTCACGAGTTCTTGTTGAGTTTTGTGTGGATGAAGCTTTTGAGATTTAGGAAAACCGTGATATGAAAGGAATTAAGGAGACACAAAAGCTCAAGCTTGGGGATGCCCAAGGCATCCCAAGATGATATTTCAAGAAGTCTCAAGCATCTAAGCTTGGGGATGCCCCCACTAGTAGAACGGAGCTTTAAAACCGGTTTGTAAGGGCCTTTGGTGCCGGTTATGGAACCGGCACTAAAGTGTGGGCACTAAAGCCCCCCCCCCCTTTAGTACCGGTTCGGCACGAACCGGCGCTAAAGTGCCACCACGTGGCACTTTAATATGCAGAGGCATTTAGTATGAAATGTTGAATAATAATTTTAGTGATTTTCTACAGTAGAGAAGGATAAGGTTTTTGCGTTGGTTTATACTAACTTATCTCACGAGTTCTTGTTGAGTTTTGTGTGGATGAAGCTTTTGAGATTTAGGAAAACCGTGATATGAAAGGAATTAAGGAGACACAAAAGCTCAAGCTTGGGGATGCCCAAGGCATCCCAAGATGATATTTCAAGAAGTCTCAAGCATCTAAGCTTGGGGATGCCCCCACTAGTAGAAAATGGAGCTTTAAAACCGGTTTGTAAGGGCCTTTAGTGCCGGTTATGGAACCGGCACTAAAGTGTGGGCACTAAAGCCCCCCCCCCCTTTAGTACCGGTTCGGCACGAACCGGCGCTAAAGTGCCACCACGTGGCGTGAGCTCACGCCCTGGTATGGGTGACCTTTAGTACCGGTTGGTAACTGGTACTAAAGGTTTTTTTTGAATTTTTTTTGAAAATTTTGGAAAAAAAATTTGATTTTTTTTCGATTTTTAATTTTTCTGAATTATTTGATGATTTAGTCTCTAATCACCTCTCTTAACTGATCAAGTGTGGATCACTCATTCCAAATCATCTAACTTCCCGACTGGTCACCCATCCCTCTCACTACTCCAGCCCGAGCACACTTAACTTTCGGGTTCTATTCTCCTTCGTTTCGAAGTCTGCACTTGTTGTTTTCCTGACAATAGTAAGATGTTAATCATATTAACCCTCAGGAGTTTAGCTTGAGCATGAAGTCACACATTTCACCGTTTGAGTTTGAAACTATTATTCTAAAAAAACAGTAATTATTTAGTAACGCTAATATTTCTTGAATAAGTTTCACCATAGTTTGACCATAGTTTGACCAGATTTGACCAAAATTCAAAAAATTGAAATAATTATTTAGTAACACTAATATTCTTGAATAATTATGTAGTAACATTAATACTTCTTGAATAAGTAGTTTGACCAGATTTAACCAAATTTTTTAAAAAACTGAAATTTGACCATATCTTTTTTCCTTTTGGAATTTGAGGATTCTAAAAAATTCCAAACAGGCCGTAGGCAGTCTCCATTGGATGCGGATTTTCGTGCTGAATTTTTTGATATATTATACGTTTTTTTCCGACATCGTATGCAAAAGTTATAGCCGTTTTACATTTTCCCTACAATTTTTGCAAAACATGTCCAAATTTAATTTTTCAAATTTTCCTAACTAGTAGATGTAGTAATATAACTACCTCTCAAAGGATTTTATTTTTTGAAGTTTTTATCATTTTCTTTTGATTTTTTCAGAACTGAAATGGCGACACACGGGGGGGTAGAGTTTGAAAATTGCCCTATAGTGTCCGTTTGTGTCACAAACCGGTACTATAGGTCAGACCCCTTTAGTACCGGTTCGTGGCACAAACCGGTACTAAAGGTTAGCCCTTTAGTACCGGTTTGTGACACGAACCGGTACTAAAGGTGATCGTGGGGCCCCGGCCTAACGCCAGCCTGCCATCACCCCTTTAGTACCGGTTCGTGGCACGAACCGATACTAAAGGTTCAACACGAACCGGCATTAATGCATAGCTGTTCGAACCGGCACTAATGGTACAATTAGTTCCGGCTCAAATTCAAACCGGCACTAATGTGCTTCACGTTTGACCCTTTTTCTACTAGTGCCCGGTAGGCATCCCACCTTTCTTCTTCAACAATTATCGGTTAGTATCGGTTGAGACTAAGTTTTTGCGTCTTCTCAAGATGTGTGCTATTGTACAAATGTCATTTTATTTTGTTTTGCTTACTGCTTTAATAAGATACTTAGATCTGAAAGTTTTTAAATAAAATAGAGTCCTCAAATAGTTGCCTGAGAGGTTAAGTAAGTTGCATTCACTTCCCGTCAACAGAGCTCTTTTCTATGTCATTTACTCTTGTGCCTCACTTATATCCTATGGGTAAATTATTGAATAAATTGAATGTCATGAAGTTGAACTCATATCATGCCTAGTGGTAGCTTCACATTGGGATTAGAAAGTGAAATCTTTTGAGGCTTGACAATCACAATATTGGTCATATAAGCAATTCACGAATAATTAGTATAAGGAAGAGAACTTTCACATATAAATACACTATCATGGAAATATTTTGTGATTGTGAGCCCCCATCAAAATGTTATATGCCAACATTGTTGACGTTGGACAAGGAAGACAATCTAATGGTTTATGTTTGTTCATATTCACATAGAAGTTATATTGTCATAGATCCTTCAACATGTGTGCTTGCCCCCCCCCCCTCTTGGCTAGCCAAAAGTTCCGCACCAAGTAGAGATACTACTTGTGCATCCAAAAACCCTTAAACCCAAATCTTTTTCAAGAGTCCACTATACCTACCTATATGCGGTATTCTTTTGCTGTTCTAAGCAAATCTGTATGTGCCATCTCTAATATTCAAAATAAATTTCTCTTTTGTGTTCTCGTACCACTCACGAGGCGGTGAGGGGTGGCCAATATTTTCCATGCTAGATGTGTTATTCTCACGATGAGTGTTTATTCACTTGTCATTGCACGAGAGTAAGGCAAAGATATTAGGGATGCCTAGTCCTGAAATGAAAAATGAATTTACTTTATGTTGTCAAATAATAAATTCCTTGGAAAGTGTTGGTATGGAGGGCACCCGTGGATACGGTTAGCCATGGAAAGTGAAAGTATGGTGGAAAAAGGAGTAAACTTTATTTTCTGTTTGGGAACCGCCTATGATATATCTAGCATGGAAAGTGTTGGGAGCTCTAAGTCGTTTTCGTTGGTGGGAAAAGTATGCCTCTCAAAATGTTTTTATCTCTCAATTTTCGCTTTGATCTCTGGCACCTCTACAAATCCCTACTTCCCTTTGCGAAGGGCCCATCTTTTACTTTTTAGTATTACTTTTATCCAAAGAGTTAAAGTATTCATCTATATTCCTTTTTATTTTCTCTTTTGGTAAGCACCATGTGGTGAGGAAAGATCTAGGCACATATGTCCAGTTAAATATGGGTGGCATGAGTTATTTTTGTTGACATCACCCTTGAGGTGAATACGTTGGGAGGCAAAACAATAAGCCCCTATCTTTCTATGTGTCTGTCAGTGTTTTGGGAACGGGGGTCCCTAGACTTGCCTTCCTACGGCCCATGGCGTGGCTCCACCAGCGGCCCTGTATGGCCCATCTTCACCAACAAACACTCAAGACCCTCGCGAGGGGCCAAGCCTTGCGAGGCGGACGACACAAGACCTCCTCAGGGGCTGCCTCACCAGGCTGCCTCGCGAGGGGCGGAGAGATCTAGGCAAGGGACACCTCGCGAGGTTTCTGCGACGCAAGCCATGACGACTAGAGCTAGGCGGGCGCCAGGCGGGTGCTAGCGCGCAGTGTCCTTGTTTCCTCTTTGGTGCTAAAGAGGAAAGCGCAGGCGAGGAGTCCCGAGGCATCAGGCAAAGGTTTCCATATCGGTGCAACAAGACCAAGACCAGCAGGATAGCAGGACGGAGGTCACTTTGGAGCCCAAGACGGCGTCACCACCAGAGCCTTTGGCAGGCAAAGACTACTTTTGTCAGGATGACTTGTACTAGTTGTCTCCCTTCGAATTTGGCCGTTGTGGGATGCCTTCCCGCTCAATATTTAGGAAGAGGACCAGGGCCTCTATAAATAGGACTAGCCACCACCATAGAAAAGGGGACACTTAGGCTCATCTAGAGAGAGACCATCCATAGCCTCACACAAGTTCACCAAGCACAAGAACACCTCTCGTCAGGAGGCTGTTCTTCCGTTGTAACTGTTCATCCTCAGCCCAAGAGGCAATCCACCACACCACACTGGAGTAGGGTATTACAGCACATCGGTGGTCCGAACCAGTATAAACTCTTGTGTCTCTTGTTCTTTGGGTTCGTCGAGCTAGGCCGTGAGATCATGATGTGTGCGAGCTAGAGGGGGGAGAGATCTTCATGCGCACCCCGGTGTTTGAACCTCAAGGGTTTTGCCAGAACCCGAAATCCGACATTTGGCCGACGCTCTCCCCTTCATCAATCCGCGCTTCACCGATCCCCCAAGTTCATGGCCGACGCTCGCCGGGCCCGCGCTGAGCGCCGGGCCGTTCTCGCCACCCGCGTCGCTCAGACAGCCCCTGTCGGCAGACCTCCCCGTCGTTCTCCGTCACCCGCCGCCAATGCCACTACCGGCCCGACGGCAAACGAGCAATAAGCTTTCTCGCTGCACCCCTCCGTGCGGCGAGACAGCTGCACCGCCATCCCATCGCTGACTCCGGCCGGTTCATCGTCTCACGCTCGCCGCGCACCCACGAACGCGCAGGCCACGCTGCTCGTGGCACGCGAGCTCCTGCATTACCGCCCGGTCGATGACCTCTATGAGGACTGATTGGACCGCATCGCCGAGCTCGTCAGCGCCGCGGGGGGCTCTCCTGCACCATCCCTCTCGCTGCCTCGCCCGCCCTCGGCTGCGGGCGATGTGGCTCACGGAGCGCCTCCACCCCCTCTGCATCAAGACGGCACCCTCGCGCTGAGATGCGCGGCTCATGGAGCGCCTCCGCCCCATCCGTGTCAAGCCGACGTCCTCGCCCCAAGATGTGCGGTCCTGCAGCGTGATCCGCCGCGTCGTGTGCCCGTGCATGAAGAAAGAAGCTGCCAAGAGATTCCCTGTCCCCAAGAAAACGCTCCACCACTCCCAGCACCGCCATGTCAGGATCGCTTTCTACGGCAGGGCCGTGTGCCACTTGCTGTGGCGGCGCAGGGACACCAAGATCAAGCTCCGCCTCCACAACGGGGCCCGGTGGCCACGGCAGGCTGTCACGCCTTCATTCCTGAGCTGTGTAGCATCGTCTGGACGGGCAAGTTCAAGCCAGATCTACCTCCTTGCTAGGACGGCACCCCTGACCCTACGGAGTTCTTGCAGCTCTACGAGCTGAGAATTGAGGTGGCCAACGGCAACGAAAAGGTCATGGCGAACTGGTTCCCCATGGCTCTCAAGGACGGCACCGGCTCATGGCTCCTGAATCTTCCCTCGGGCTCGATCTCCTCCTGGGATGAGATGCGTGATAGCTTCGTTGCCAACTTCCAGGGCACTCGCGATCGCCCCCAGCCGCGGGTGACCTGCGCGCATCAAGCAACAGCCGGGAGAGACCCTGCAGAAGTACATCCAGCGCTTCAACAGTGTGCGCCTCAAGATCCCCAAGGTGACGGCCGAGGCCATCATCTCAGCGTTTTCCGATGGCGTCCGCGACATCAAGATGAAGGAGGAGCTTGCCATCCATGAGGAGCTGTGCACGACTTTGGAGCTGTTCAACATAGCGACCAAGTGTGCAAGAGCTGAGGAGGGGCATCTCTCCCTCCTCAAGCTCCCTGCTGCGGATCCAGAGCATAAGAAGGTCAAGGTCAAGGAATTGAAGCACAAAGGGGTGGCCGTATTCGCGGCAGAGCCAAATACCAAGCGCGACCGAGACCTCCTCGAGTCGTCCAAGGGTAGCCGTACGTGTTGCGCCTTCCACAACATGCGCAACCACAACACCAACGATTGTCAAGAGCTCAGGGCCATTCGAGATGGATGCTTCGGTCGACGGCCTGAGCGTAACGACCGGGGCTACGTCCAAGGAGGTGGACGAGGTGGAAGACGTTGGGACGACCGCAGGCCTCGCTAGGAGTGGCGCGACCAGCCTCGCAAGGACCGCTGGCAGGACCAGCCTCGTGAGGGCGCCTGGAGGGACCATCCTCACGAGGATCTTCCTCAAGGCCATCCTGGTTTCCCTCCGCTGCTGCCACCACCAAGGAGGAACGACGACCACCAACAGGACGAAGGAGCTAGGGGCTTCCAGGAGCCGCGCGCCATCATTTGCATCTTGGGTGGCGCTCAGGCCCCAGCTTCGCAGCGCATCTTCGAGCAGTTCTCTCGCAAGGTGAATGCAGCCCTCCCAAAGCTCGAGGCCACGCGCCCGCTCAGATGGTCCAAGTACGCCATCGCCTTTAGCTCGGCGGACCAGCTCAAATGTGCGGCAATCGCCGGCGTCCTCTCGATGCTCTGTTCACCCATCATCTGCAATGTCCAAGTCACCAAAACCCTCATCGACGGTGGCGCAGGGCTCTGTGTCCTGTCTGTCGAGATGTTCAACAGCCTTCAAGTGCCATACGATCAGCTCCAGCCCACCAAGTCTTTCTCATGAGTGACCGACGGCTCCACCACCCCGATAGGGCATGTTCGTCTCCCTATCACCTTCGGTCAGCGCGACAACTACCACACCGAGCTCGTCGACTTCGACGTCGCCCACATCCGCCTGCTGTACAATGCCATCCACGGGTACCGAGTGCTAGCCAAATTCATGGTAGTCACCCACCATGGCTACAACGTCCTCAAGATGCCGGGAAGAGGCAGAATCATCATAGTCCCATGCGAAGAAAGAGACGCGATGTGCTCCCTCGAGCGCGCCTTCCAAGCTGCAGCAATCGAAGACCCTGACAGCGCGGGTGTGCAGTACCCTCCTAAGGCCAACCCCAAGAAGAAGAAGCAGCTACTCCGCACTGGGCCCAGAGGAACGGCGCCTCCAGCGGCGCCACCTCAGGATCGGTGCCCGCGCCTGGCATGCCTCACTCCCTCGCATAGGGAGGCGTGCCCGGCGTTCTCCTCGTGCAGGGCTCGGCAGCTCTCTTCTGGAGGGCCTCTGACCTAGCCAACATCACGAGGGAGGCGCTCAGGCACCATGTGGAGGCGTGCGTCAGGGCATGTTTCCCTCAGGAGGACACCGGGCGAGGAGCGCCCGACGCTCAGGAGTTCATCGTCAAGACCACTAAGGAGCTTCAGGAAGCAAGGGCAATACGCGGCGACCGCCGCCCACCTGGTGTAGCTCCCCATCCAGGCGAGGGTGGTGAGCTCCGTGTCTGCATCGACATCCCATGGCTCAACAGGGCCGCATCTCAGGAGCGCTTCTGGCCTTTGTGTGCTGGATGGTTTGAGGGTCAACCTCATAGCTACGTTCGCATGCCGTTCGGCCTGCCGAGCGTGGCAGCCGCCTTCCAGCGCAACCCGCGGAGCATCCTGGCAAGTCAGGAAGCCAGACATCATGCAGTCCTGGCAGAGATGGAGACAGTCCTCAGGAGGCCACCTGAGCCTCCAGAGCCTCCCGAGGCTCTGGGTCTCGATGGCTCCTGAGGAGCGACTTCTTCGCCATGCATCTTCAACTACCCAACACTCCTTCGACAACCAAACCAGGTGACATTTTCCAAGTTCATTTAGCTGGGAGCGCCCCCTGGGCTGCATCATTCCAAGGCCGCGTGGGTCTGTCCCTGTGGCATGTATCCACTTGCATCTTTAGTTCACCCTGCTGGGGGCGCCCCTCGGGCTGCATCATCCCCAAGCCGCTTGGGTCCGACCCAGCGGCATGTATCGTTCTTGCATTTATCTAAGCTAGTTTGCTCTCCATGCGTAATCTATCTATGGTTATCACCTGCTTGATTGTCACCCACCATGGGAGCCGCAAGCCGATCGTCTTTCTTCAGGATCTTTCACATAAGAAGGCTAGGCATGGCGTCTATGCTCGGGCCTGTCCGTGCAGCGTCGATAAATCCAACGGCTGAGTTCTGTCTGGCGGGCCGGCCCCGTTCACGTCACCTCCTGGGATCGTTGGTGCTTGGCCTTCGCGTGCGATAGCCTCAGGAAATTCATTCGGTGCAGGTTGTCTAACCATCTCGCAGGAACACCACAGCCATCAAGAACCAAGACCAGACGCAACCCGCCTTGAGGTAGGGCCTCATGAGTCCCACGCTGGCTCACGAGTGCCCAGACACACCTCTTCTAGCCCTACCGTGCAAGCCACGTGTCAGGGCGGGGCTGTACACGCCCCGGGGGCTCTCCGCAGTAGGGAGTCCCCTCCCACGTGCCAGTGGAAGCACCATCCTCCGCGCTGGCATTCGACACTGCCGAGGAGCGGCTATGCCCGTGCAAGTGCGGAAGCGCTATACTCCGCGATCGTGATAAACAACTGAGGGCGGCCTCACGGCCGTATCAACCTCAGGGAGCCTCCGAGCTCAGTGTCTGGCCTCATCGCAACACCTCCCCTCGGGAGAGTCGTGCGAGGGGGCTAGGCACGGGGGCTGCGCTCGGGTCACGCCCAAGCATACGCCACCCTGCCAGGTGCCCCGGACCTAGTCTTCGCACACCCTCCCAAGCGGAGGCAAGGTATGTAGGTCGTTTGCACGTCAAGGGGGACTCCTGAGCATCCCGACTCAGGAGCCTAACTGATCATGTAGCCCCTCACTCCTTGGTCCGTCCTGGTGATTCGGACGGCCCAATGGCGGCAGAGGTATGTGTGGGAGTCCTGGACTAAGGTGTCCTCGGGTGTCCGATCTATTGAATATGGACCGGACTTATGGGTCGTAAGGATACGAAGACCGAAGACTCCACCCGTGTCCGGATAGGACTCTCCTTGGCGTGGAAGGCAAGCTTGGCGACCAACTATGAAGATTCCTTTCTCTGTAACCGACCTTGTGTAACCCTAGATCCCTCTCGTGTCTATATAAACCGGAAGGCTAGGTCCGTAGATAGGCTGAATCCTCATAATCATAGCCAGACTAGACTTTTAGGGTTTAGTCCTTACGATCTCGTGGTAGATCAACTCTTGTAATACTCATATTCATCAAGATCAATCAAGCAGGACGTAGGGTATTACCTCCATAGAGAGGGCCCGAACCTGGGTAAAACATTGTGTCCCTGTCTCATGTTACCATCGATCCTAGACACACAGCTCGGGACCCCCTACCCGAGATCCGCCAGTTTTGACACCGACATTGGTGCTTTCATTGAGAGTTCCACTGTCCCGTCCCCGAAAGGTTTGATGTCCCCTTCTATTGTCAACAAGGATGTTGTCCAAGGTGAGACCTTCCTCCCTGGACAGATCTTCGTTTTCGGCGGCTTCGCACTGCGGGCCAACTCGCTTGGCCATCTGGAGCAGATCGATAGCTACGCCCCTGGCCACCAGGTCAGATTTGGAAGCTTGAACTACATTACGGACATCCGTGGAGACTTGATCTTCGCTGGATTCGAGACCGCGGCAACCACTCCTGGTCACCCCGATGGACATGACCTAAATCTGTCATAGGACCGCATCCAGGAGATAGCTCATGTAAATGCTCTGGCCTTAGATCCGGAGCATACTTCGCCATCCAAGGACCGGAGGCTCAACCCCACCACGGAGGCCACAGATTCCCCGGTGTTGGAGCCGCACATGGACTTAACCTCGCATGATATTTGTGTCTCCGAAACTCCGGACTCGTTTCCGGCAATAAGTTCCGAACCGTGTGAGTTCGCGGACGCCAAACTTGATCGTTTATCGATCTTTGAATTCAGCGCCACAGACATCTTCCAGCACTCGCCTTTGGGCGACGTGCTAAACTCATTAAAGAACCTGTCCTTGGTGGGGGACTCACAACCGAACTATATCCGGTTCGAACTAGGAGCTGATGACAGGGAATTTCGCTCCCCACCCGCCACCCACTTTATAGCCACTGTTGAAGACTTAACTGACATGCTCGATTATGGCTCCGATGATATCGACGGTATGGGCGACGATGCCGGAGAAGAAGAGGCCCAGGACCCACCATTCACCGGACGTTGGACGGCCATTTCCTCGTACGATGTGTACATGGTGGATGCACCAAAGGAGAATAGCGGT
Source organism: Triticum urartu (assembly GCF_003073215.2). Taxonomy (NCBI): domain Eukaryota; kingdom Viridiplantae; phylum Streptophyta; class Magnoliopsida; order Poales; family Poaceae; genus Triticum; species Triticum urartu. The sequence continues at coordinate 555,672,812 of NC_053023.1, forward strand.
GATGACAAAGAAGATCTAGTTGAGGATAAACCTCCTGAGATACAATCGAAACACCGGCGTCAGCGGCGCCGCTCTAAGTCATGCCGCAGTAAAGATAGCAACATCGGCATAGGAAAAGATAACACTCCGGATGGTGCCGAAGACAATGAAGACCCCGTTGATGCAGCTACCGCACAGGGTGAACGAGAAGATGGGCAGGTTAGCCCTGGTAAATAGGCCACGCACGAGGACTCGGAGGACAGTAATTATATTCCGCTCTCCGAGGATGAGGCAAGCCTCGGCACCGAGGGTTTCATCGTGCCTGAGGAACCTCTTGAGGAGGAGCGCTTCAAGCGCCAGCTAATAGCCACTGCAAGGAGCCTGAAAAAGAAGCAGCAGCAACTTCAAGCTGACCAAGATCTGCTCAAGGATAAATGGACCGACTTCCTAGCAGCCGAAGAATACGGCCTCAAGCGCCCGGCCAAAAGCTACCCGAAGCGCAAATTACTACCTCAGTTCGACGACGAAGCACCAGAACACATACCACCATCGTGCAATGCAGCTGACCGACCACCACGTGGCCTGGACAAAGCGGCAACTCAACCCGAACACCAGCCCGCCCCGCCTCATCGCAAAGGCAGAGGTAAATCAGCTCACAGTCATACATACGACCTTCAACATGACCTGAACAATAAAGCAGGACATACCAGATCAATCTATGGATCGCGAGGACGTGCCCCGACACGCGACGACGGCTACCTGTTCGGATGTGACAAACCTAGTCATGCGCAGGCTGAAAGTCACAGACGGACCCAATCGGAGCTACATAGAGATACGGCCTGATACAGAGGCGCCGCACACCCTCATTGCTTCACCGACGAAGTCATGGAACATGAATTCCCAGAAGGGTTCAAACCCGTGAATATAGAATCATATGATGGCACCACAGACCCCGCGGTATGGATCGAAGACTTCATTCTCCACATTCGTATGGCCCGTGGCGATGACCTTCATGCCATTAAATACCTCCCGCTAAAACTTAAAGGACCAGCATGGCACTGGTTGAACAACCTGCCCGAAAACTCTATCGGTAGCTGGGAGGACTTAGAAGAAGCCTTTCCTAGATAACTTCCAAGGTACATACGTTCGACCTCCGGACGCCGATGACTTAACCCATATAGTTCAACAGACCGGAGAGTCCGCCAGGAAATTCTGGACCAGGTTCCTAACTAAAAAGAACCAGATAGTCCACTATCCGGATGCCGAAGCCCTAGCGGTCTTTAAACACAGCATCCGGGATGAATGGCTCACCCGCCACCTTGGCCAAGAGAAGCCAAAGTCCATGGTGGCCCTCACGGCACTCATGACCCGCTTTTGCGCGGGCGAGGATAGTTGGCTGGCCCATAGCAAAAACAATGCAGGCGACGCCGGCACCCCTGAAGCTAAAATTAGCAACGACAAGTAGTCTCGACGCAACAGGTACAAACGTCGAAATAATAATGACAACATCGAGGATACAGCGGTCAATGCTGGATTCAGTGGCTCTAAGCCTGGTTAGCAGAAGAAGTCGTCCAAAAGAACAATTCGGGCCCATCTAGCCTGGACCGCATACTCGATCATTCGTGCCAGATTCATGGCACCCCAGACAAACCACCCCATCATACCAACAAAGATTGCTGGGTTTTTAAACAGGCCGACAAGTTAAATGCCGAACACAAGGATAATGGATCGCAAAGCAAAGACGACGACGAGGAGCCCCGGCCGCTGAACATAGGAGGACAGAAGAAGTTCCCCCCTCAGGTCAAAACGGTGAACATGATATACGCTACCCACATCCCCAAGAGGGAGCGCAAGCGCGCACTCAGGGACGTCTACGCGATAGAGCCATTTGCCCCAAAATTTCATCCATGGTTGTCATGCCCGATCACTTTTGATCGCCAGGATCATCCGACCAGTATCCGTCATGGCGGTTCAGCCGCATTGGTCCTGGACCCAATAATTGATGGGTTCCACCTGACGCGAGTCCTGCTGGATGGTGGCAGCAGCCTCAACTTGCTCTATCAAGATACAGTGTGCAAAATGGGCATTCATCCATCACGGATCAAACCCACAAAGACTACCTTCAAAGGAGTCATACCAGGTGTAGAGGACCGTTGTACGGGCTCAATCACGCTTGAGGTTGTCTTCAGATATCCGAACAATTTCCGAAGCGAGGAGTTAATCTTCGACATAGTCTCCTTTCGCAGCGGCTATCACGCACTGCTCGGACTGACCGCATTCGCCCAATTCAATGCAGTGCCACACTATGCTTATCTCAAACTCAAGATGCCTGGTCCACATGGCGTCATAATAGTCAATGGAAATACGGAACGCTCCCTCCGTACAGAAGAGCACACAGCCGCCTTAGCAACAGAAGTACAGATCGACCTTCTCAAGCAGAACCTTAATTTGGCTGCCGAGCCCACGGACACCATCAAGAGGATCCGAACTACCCTGCAGCAGGATAGCTTAGCTCGTCAGGAGATAGACTAGCAATTCAGCCTCCATCTCAATCCTGGTCAAGTAGTGGCATTCGTACCACGCGTACATAACTACGCACTCAAAATTCCATGGGCATTGACGGAGGCATAGCTAGTTTATGATCCACAATACGGCTCAACTGACACCGGATACACACATACTTTCACTTTTATTCGTTTCCTTTTCAGGTTTCAATCCCGCAGGCCCCATCGGATGGCCTGATCGCCAGTCCTCTTGAAGTATAAACACACCAAGACGGCGAGAAACACAGACGTATGGGGGATTTTCAAGGTGGTTTCATTAACAACCACTCTACCTGTTTTTCAGGACCCACATGCAGCTCTCCCTTGGTTTTTGGCATATTAAATAGCTCGTTGCTTATCGCACTACTTGTATCAATGCGCCTTGACGTTTTAATCAAATTACAATGAAAACAGTTCATGGCTGGAGGTTTAAAGCCCCAACTTATCACCTTTGCACCTTTTCTGTTTTATTTATTTCTTTTTTTCTTCTTTTTCTTCCTCCCCTGTGGGTAACCCTATCAGGTAGCACCCGTACACTTTGGTATGTTTGATGTTCGCCAGGGGCTTCACAGCACCCCACACTATGGCAACAAAAGTCCGAACATTTTTTATAAGTATAGTTCGGCACCCCAAATTTAGCATTATATGCATTGGCTCTGAATCATGTCTTTGGTCAATAGTTGGGTTGCCCGGCTCCTGTGCTTGCTACCTTACATTCCGCTATATCGGCTAAGGTAGTAAAGGGAGAAATACTGTGATTGTGCCTTATTTTATCCAAAGGAGCACCTCAGTAGAGAAAGTCGAAAACTGACTGTCATGATGCGGAGAGAGCCGGTCAGCTGTTCAGAGGTTGCAAACCGTTGGAGATTTCTTCCGCATTACGCGAAGGATCGGTACTTCCCGATTAGACGCTTATAGCACTCTGGTTCGGATACTAGGGGCTGCGCCCATGTTTTTATTGTCAAACTCCTATGGCTAAGTGAGGGCGTTAAAGCCGCATAGTCTGATTGCCTGGTTCGTTGCGCCAAACAACTCCTTCGAGGACCATATAATTGGATCATGATTGTTTAGATTCCATCCCGAACACCTCCGTACTACCTACGTGGGGGCAGAAGCCGACGGATGGTTAACCCTCAGATTTCATACAACACTGCCGCACAGGAGGTAAAATTTAAAAAAAAACAAGCATTATATCACAAACCCACTTTGGTCTATCATACAAAGTAGAAGGAACTTGAATACATTCATTCAAAGACAATATCTTGCAAACACTGCGTTGCTACAATGCAAGACCCCTCTAGGACATCTGCAAAATAGCGCTCGGGTGTGCGGTACTCCTTGCCCTCCGGCGGCCCCTTGGTCAGCTCGACGGCATCCATCTTCGCCCACCACATCTTGCAGCGGGCGAAGGCCATGCGCGCACCTTCAATGCAGGCCGATCGCTTGATGACATCCAGCCGAGGACAGGCGTTCACCAGCCACTTCACGAGTCCGAAGTAGCTGCCGGCCATAGCTTCGGCTGGCCACAACCAGATTATCAAATCCTTCATGGCCAGTTAGGCCAGCCTATGCAGCTCCACCAACTATTTCAGCTGATCGGTGAAGGGCACGGGATGCTCTGGCGCAAGATACTGCGACCAGAACAATTTCTCTGTGGAGCTCCCTTCTTCGGCTCGGAAGAACTCCACGCCGTCGGACACACTGCGCGGTAGATCTGCGAAGGCTCCTAGAGAACTCTGAATCCGGGTTAGTAAGAAATACTTCTTCTTTATATATTTGCTTTGCATACTAAACGCCTTACCCGCCGCGATCTTCCTGGCCTCTTAGATCTCCTGGAGGGCACCCTGTGCTTCAACCCGGGCCGCTTCCATGCTTTGACGAGCCTTGGAGAGTTCGGTCTCTCAGGCCGAAACATCACCCTCCAGGGTCTCGTTCTTCTTCACCGCGTCCTGGAGCTCTTGCTGGACCTCGTGCAGCCGAGCTTTCAGCTTCTTGCAAGTGACCTGCTCCTTGACGGCTTTCTCCTCGGCTTCGGCTAGGGCCATTTTCAGGGCCTCGACCTCGGTCATCGCCCCTACACATATAATGACACTATGGTCAGTATACATCATTTACTCTTTCCAAATATATAGCTAGCCATTGCATACCTTGCTGGTCTTCCAGCTGCTTCCTCGCCTGGCCAAGCTCTTCTTCGGCCCGCTCCATTTTCTGCTTTAGTCCGGAGACTTCGGCAATATGAGAAGTCGCGGCCAGCAGCGACGCCTGCTTATTCACATCAGACATACTTGGTTAGTTTCCTGCGAAATTTAATTGATCCTCTGTCCGGCTTGTCTTTCCAAACACTGGACAGTGTCTCACGGGCTACTGTCTATATGGAGATTTTCTCGGTTAAATGCCGCTTACCTCAAAACTTGTTAGCAGGCTCCTGCAGGCTTCGGTCAGTCCGCTTTTAACGGACTGAACCTTCTCAACCACCGTACCCATAAGGATACGGTGTTCTTACACAATGGAAGTGCCCCGTAGCACTTCCAATAAATTATCCGGCGCCCCTGGTTGGACAGAGTTCGCCGGCGGGATGGGCATGCCTCCTTCTCTTGAAGGAAGCTGCTTGTCGGACTCCGGGGCCGTATGCGTCTCCGGATCCGTGCTCCGAGGGGGGCCAAATTGAGTACGGCCCCCATCGTCAGTCTCCATGGGGGCTTGTTCCCCCATGTGTTCAGCGGCCGAGGTCCCGCCCTCCGGCGCCGGCTTGACGGCCTCCCGAACCTCTCCCTGGCCTGGGAAGGTCCTTCGGGACAGCACCTCGACGTCTCCCTTGGCATCGGGAGAGTAAGTGGCCGGCGGTGTCTTGCTGGTCGTCTCCTTTGAGTCCAACGAGCCTCTTGATGAGGATCGCTGGGAGCTGTCGTGGGCGGACTGCAATAGCATAATTAATCATGTCAATACGACAAAGAGGAGAGGTTAGATTTATGGGCATGTACGAGTCTTAGCACTTATGATGCGGCCCAAGGCTTAGTGCGGGGGCGTCGCTCCGGACTGCTGTTGACGTCCCATGCGAAGCTGCCCGCGAGCGGGCCTTTCCCCTTCTTGGGTGCCTCCGCCTCTAGAATTGTGGAGGCCGCCCTCTTCTTCCTCCCCCCATCATGGGGAGAATCGCTCTCCTCCTCCTCCTCATCGTCGTCGTCTTCGGCGACGGAGGAACGGGTCTTGTCTTCGGTTGTCGCGTCCGAAGCACCCTTGCGGCGGGGGCCACTCCAGACCCCCTTGGCCTTCTCCGTGGCCTTCTTCGCCAGCGCCATATAGGGCACCGGCGCTAGCATCTTCGCTAACCACGGAATGACTGGTTCTTCAAGCAGCAGAGCCGGACACTGGATTTGCTTCGCCCTCTCAATCCAGTCCTGAAGAAGCAATGACAGTAAAAGTTCAGATATCCTCCTTGAAACAAACAAGTAGAGGATGCGTTGAAAACTTACCTCGCTGGTGGGGTGGTTAATGTCATGTCCATGGTCCGAATCCGTGGCTGGCGGTATCTCGTTGCCCTTGAAGAGCAACTTCCAGGCATCTTCGTGAGTTTTTTCGAAGAGCCTCTCCAAGGTTTGGTGCCTCTTCGGATTGAAATCCCAAAGGGGGCGTTTTCGGCTTTGGCAGGGGAGGATCTGGCGAACCAGCATCACTTGGATTACGTCGACTAGCTTGACGTCCTTGTCCACCATGCGTTGAACACGCGTCTGCAGTGCTATCAGCTCATCTGGCGAACACCAGTTCGGGCTCTTCTCGACCCAGGAGGTGAGTCGCACGGGAGCGCCGAAGTTAAATTCGGTAGCTGCGGCCCCGTTTTGCCGCGGGGTTCTGTGATGTAGAACCATTGTTTCTGACATTCCTTGACAGTCTCCACGAAAGTGCCTTTCGGCCAGGAGACATTGGTCAGCTTGCTCGCCATGGCACCGCCGCACTCCGCGTGTTGGCCATCCACTACCTTCGGCTTCACGTTGAAGACCTTGAGCCACAGCCCGAAGTGGGGTTGAGGAAGGCCTCACACACGATGATGAACACCAAGATGTTGAGGAAGGAGTTCGGGGATAGATCATGGAAGTCTATCCCGTAATAGTACATCAGCCCGTGGATGAAGGGGTGGAGTGGAAACCCTAGCCCGAGGAGGAAATGAGGCATGAATACCACCCTCTCGTTGGGCTTCGGCGTGGGGATGACTTGCCCTTGGGCTGGAAAATGGTGGGCGATTTCTTTCGCCAAGTACCCGACCACCCGAAGCTCAGTAATGTCCTTATACTTGACGGAGGAGACCATCCACTTACCTTGGCCTCCGGATCTGGACATGGCTGAGTGCTAGCGTGAGTGGGAAGAAGATGAGAACTTGGGCGCTGGAGCTCAAGAGTAGAAGGGCAGAGGAAGAGAGAAGGCGTGGGAGAAGAAGGGGGAATCCTTATCCCCTTATAGAGGCAGTGAATATCGAACGCCTCCCCACTCGCCCTAAAACTCGCCTATTCCCAAGAGTTGTGTAAACGGCACGGCTGGGTTACCCACGCCCGCATTGATGAAAATCCCTCAATAAGGGGACACGATCTCTGCTTTGACAAGACGTGCCAATGGAAATGACATCTCGAAGCACGAAACGACGGACAAAATGGTTCGATATAGTGACCGAACAGATGTGATGTCATCTTACAAAAAGTTGTCAGCAAATGGGACTCATGAAATACTATATTCCTTGCATTTCCATGTGGTACTTATGTTGCAGATCTGGACACCTTCGTTCCATCCGAAGACTATACTGGAGTATTTGAAAAGTAGAACCCGCCTTGCAATGTCGAAGACAATCTGCGCACCGGACACATAGTCATTGAAGCCCGGTTCAGGGGCTACTGTGGGAGTCCTAGACTAAGGGGTCCTCGGGTGTCCGATCTATTGAATATGGGCCGGACTGATGGGCCGTAAGGATACAAAGACCAAAGACTCCACCCGTGTCCAGATAGGACTCTCCTTGCCATGGAAGGCAAGCTTGGCGACCAACTATGAAGATTCCTTTCTCTGTAACCGACCTTGTGTAACCCTAGATCCCTCCTGTGTCTATATAAACCAGAAGGCTAGGTCCATAGATAGGCCGAATCCTCATAATCATAGCCAGACTAGACTTTTAGGGTTTAGTCATTACGATCTCGTGGTAGATCAACTCTTGTAATACTCATATTCATCAAGATCAATCAAGCAGGACGTAGGGTATTACCTCCGTAGAGAGGGCCCGAACCTGGGTAAAACATTGTGTCCCCTGTCTCCTGTTACCATCGATCCTAGATGCACAGTTCGGGACCCCCTACCTGAGATCCGTCGATTTTGACACCGACGGTATGCACGGGGTCGAGCCCTACCGACGTAGAACACTAGGCCTACTCCCAGATCTCCTTTCTATAGGTTGTTTGCGCGTCAAGGGGGACTCCTGAGCATCGCGACTCAGGAGCCTAACTGATCACGTAGCCCCTCACTCCTTGGTCGGTCCTGGTGATCCGGATGGCCCAATGGCGGCTGAGGTATGCACGGGGTCGGGCCCTGCCGACGTAGAATGTAAAGAAAATGGAAAGGAAATCGCAGAATTTCAAAGCAAAATTACAAGATATATTGTTCTCCTGAAACCAAACGCGAGTTTAATGCCTCCACGAGGCATGGTGCATATTGTAGAAACTAAACAGGAAAGGAGCTGCCAGCAAGTCATCCCGTCACATCTGGACACCGACGTCGCCTGCAAGGGATGCTTCCTCTTCAACGGCGTCGCCTTCACCTGTACCACCAGCCGGAGTTGCAGGATTAGTAGCACCGCCATCGGGGGCGCGGGAGCGAAGGCGAAGAACTTCTTCAGCAGGGCCTCCACCTGACCCTTCACGGTTGCGGCAGTGGCCGCGCAATGCTCATCGTCCACGGGCTCCAGTAGCTCGTCAAGGCGGGTGGCAGGATCATGGAGATAGATGTGGCTGAAGACGCGCGTCAGCGCGGCTAAGGAAAGAACGCGGGCTTCCTCCTCTGCCATGGGGCCGATACCACTCACGGCGTCCTCAAGCGCACCGACTAGATAAGGAAGCAGTTGGGTGGGGCCCTCATCGCTGGCGGCTAGCGGCTCCTCCAAGCCCTTGTCGTAGAGTGACCGCAACGCCGTCCGAGACCTCTCCTCGAGGAGCTTGAAGGCCATGCGGTCCTCAGCCAGGACCTTCTCCTTGGCGTCAAGCTCGGCCTTCTCCGCCTTCAACTTCTACTCCAGCTCCTCCAGCCGGCTGCGCTCCGTGGCCTGCGCTTTCGCCAACTGCTCCAGTTCGGCGTCGCGATCCTTGATAGCGTCCTCTCGGGCCTTCATCTTCTCCTCCTCCGCCTTGCGTCCTCGGGCTTCTTTCGCGCACTCCCTCCGCACGGTCTCCAGATCGGCCTCCAGCGACTGGCAGTGGTCCTAGTCGGCCCCAGAATCCTTCAGCGCCACCTCATAGGCAGCCACAGCTTGGGCGACGGCCTCCCTGTCCTTCTCGGAGTCCACAGCAGCCTGGCTCAGCATCACCCGGACGGACACATCAGAGTAAAGCAGCCAGAGACCAGCTCCAGGCTTTCGGCCACCAGGCGACGGTCGGTGCCTTGAAGATCTTCTCGCAGCAGGGTCATCGCAGAAAGAGCGCGCTCGAGGACGTTAGGAGAGGAGGAAGAACCCGGAGACAGCAATGCGGCAGAAGGAGGAGGATGCGACATCATCACCATGGCCTGGAGGCCAGAAGCTCCTGAGGTTCGGGGACCCCAGTGCCCGAGCCGGACATTGGCACCTCCGGAGCCAGCGGGGCCACTGGGGCTGACTCCTCCCGAGGATCCTCCACCAAGCCTCACGAGGATGATCGGGCTGGAGAAGCACGAGCGCTGTCGCTGCCCTTATCCATGGAGAGGGGTGCGGCCGGAGGAGGCGATATGGGCTCGAGCAGTACCACCTCGTCCTCCCTTCTCTTCTTCGTCGCGAGTGTCAGCCTGATTTCACAACGGAGAAGCGTCAAGGGCGAGCAACAGAAGCAAGAACAAGGCAGGGCAAGAACACTTACTGGTCCACCACGGCGTAGTCCCTCCGCTTCTTGAGCTTGAAGCTTGAGGGCCTCGCAGCCTGAGGCGCAGGCGCGCGGGCTCCAGGAGTAGAAGCAGGGGCAGCGGATGGACCGGAAGCAGCTCCAGGCGGTGTCGAGGCAGCAGCGTCGTCCCGGGAGATCAGCGTTGACCTGCCCCTTGTCGGAACCATGGTCGGCTCCTCCCTCTCCGGGAGGACGCCGGCCTCGTCATCATCATCATGCAGGGTGTGGAGGATATCGGCCTTGCACAAAGGGGAGGTCTCCCCCATCCCCTCGGGGGTCGCCCCCGAGTCGCGCTCCTCGCGCTCCTCCTCTTCCCCTCCCTGCGAGAATTGCCAGAAGACACGTCCACTCTCGCCGTCACCACCGGGACCCCAGGGGGCGCCGGCGGCACCAGGCCGCACCCATCAAAGGTGGGCATGGAGGCCACGACCAACGCCCCGTCCTTCCAAAGGAACAAGGGGACGTGGGCACTCGGCGGATACTCTTGGTCGTCCTCGACCAAGAGGCGGAGAGCTACAGCCAGCTCCTCTTCATACAAGGCCTCCGGACTCAAGCGAAGCTTGTCTTCTCCGCCCCCGAGGGTCCACAAGGGGCGCGAGCGCGCCTGGAGAGGAGCCACTCGCAGCATCAGGAATTCTCTCAGGAGCATGGCCCCTATCAGCTTCGCTGCCTTCGCGTTGCCCGGCCTCAGGTCGATGGTCATCTTCTCCAGCACCGACTTTGCTCGGTCGTCAGTAAGCTTCGCGCGGGACCACCCCTCGTCAGACTGGGGCATCTCCGTCAGCAGCTTCAACAACGGGTGGACATACTTCGCATCCATCATGACCCACTTGCTCCTGAAGCCATCGGCCTTCTTTCCGGCCTTCGAGATCGCGTTGGCCTTGCCGGCTATGATGAAGTTGGCGCACCCAGAGGTGTGGCCGTCGTTGATTCGGAGGAAGAAGAAGTGGCGCAGCAGTGCCACGGACAGCATCACCCCGACATACGCCTCAGAGTAGAAGGTAAAAATCGACAAGAGAAGAACGGAGTTGGGATGGAGATGGAGGGCCTGCAACCTGTAATGTTGGAGGACAACATAGAAGAAGTCAGAGAAGGGGGGAACCAGGCCTGCGATGACGCTACTCATAAATAAGGGGTAGAAGGAGCTCTTCGAAGTCTCTGGCACGGCGGAGCCAGCCCGGAGCTCGGTCTTCCCCTTCTCATTGCTCTCCCCCGCCGTCAGCACACGCGTGGCGGCGAGGTTCTTCTCCGAGACATTGGGCGCGTACAGAGCCGGCTCATACCAGGCAGGCGGTGAAACGGCCTTGGCCTTTCTGGGCAGCATTGGTCGGAAGCTTGGAAGGGGATTGAAGCAGATCTGGAGATTTCGTAAGCAAGGAGCGAGAGAGGGGATCTGGAGCAAGACGTAGGAAAGCAATGAAGGCAAGTGTTGCCCGCACCAACCTTTTCTCAGATGGGTAGTTGCCTAGGCGGCGTGGGGAAGTGGAGAAACCCACATCGAATCAGTCGCCATGTGCCAACCAGGGCCACAGGCTATTGGGGCCCGCGGCTCTCTGCATTTGCCCTTGGCTTCGCCTCGAAGCCAAATCCGAGCGCGCCTTGGGCCCGGGGGCTACTGTCGGTGTTCTGGGAACGGGGGTCCCCAGACTTGCCTGCCAGCGGTCCACGGCGTGGCTCCACCAGCAGCCCTGTACGGCCCATCTTCACCAGCAAACACTCAAGACCCTCGCGAGGGGCCAAGCCTCGCGAGGCGGACGGCACAAGACCTCCTTAGGGGCGGCCTCACCAGGCTGGCTCGCGAGGGCAGAGAGATCTAGGCAAGGGACACCTCGCGAGGTTTCTGTGACGGAAGCCATGAGGACTGGAGCCAGGCGGGCGCTAGGTAGGCGCCAGCGCGTGCAGTCTCCTCGTTTCCTCCTTGGTGCTAAGGAGGCAAGCGCAGGCGAGGAGTCCCGAGGCATCAAGCAAAGGTTTCCATATCAGTGCAACAAGACCAAGACCAGCAAGACAGCAGGACGGAGGTCATCGTGGAGCCCAAGACGGCGTCACCACGAGAGCCTTTGGTAGGCCAATACTACTTTTGTTTGGATGACTTGTACTAGTTGTCTCCCTTCGAATTTGGCTATTGTGGGATCCCTTCCCGCTCAATATTTGGGAAGAGGACCAGGGCCTCTATAAATAGGACTAGCCACCACCATAGAAAACGGTACACTTCGGCTCATCTAGAGAGAGACCATCCATAGCCTCACACAAGTTCGCCAAGCACAAGAACACCTCTCCTCAAGAGGCTGTTCTTCCCTTGTAACTGTGCATCCTCAGCCCAAGAGGCAATCCACCACACCACACTGGAGTAGGGTATTAAACCACATCGGTGGCCCGAACCAGTATAAACTCTTGTGTCTCTTGTTCTTTGGGTTCATCGAGCTAGGCCGTGAGATCATGATGTGTACGAGCTAGAGGGGGGAGAGATCTTCATGCGCACCCCAGTGTTCGAACCTCAACGGTTTTGCCGGAACCCGAAATCCGACAGTGTCTGGTTGAAACATTTTGCTCATGTGTATGTGGTGAGTGTTAGCAATCGTAGAAGACTATATGATGGTTGAGTATGTGGAGCTCTTACTTAAACTCTGTTGAATAAGTTGAATTGCAATTGCTTGGTGACTAAGAACATAGGTTGTTGGGTTTCAAGAGAATTCATTGTTTGAACTTTAACATGTCAATTGGTTGCCACTATAACATGAGAAGTTTCATAAGAAAGAATTGTTGTTATGATGCTAGGAAAAGTGATAGAAATTACCATTGATCAAACTTATGAACTTTGCTACCATTCACACTTCATAAATTATTTCTTTTATCATTTACCTACTCGAGGACGAGTAGGAATTAAGCTTGGGGATGCTGATACGCCTCCAATGTATCTATAATTTATGAAGTATTCATGCTATTATTTTATCATTCTAGGATGTTTTACAATAATTTTATAGCAACTTTATATCATTTTTTGGGACTAACCTATTGACCCAGTGCCCAGTGCCAGTTGCTGTTTTTTGCTTGTTTTTTACATCGCAGAAAATCAATATTAAACGGAGTCCAAACACCGCGAAACTTTTCGTGGATTTTTTGTGTACCGGAAGGAACCAAATGGGCCAGAGCTGCACCTGGGGGGTGCCCCGAGGGGGAACAACCCACCAGGGCGCTCCAGGGCCCCCTGGCGCGTCCAGGTGGGTTCTGCCCACCTCGGCGGCCTCCCGTACCCCCTCTTTGAAACCCTTCGGGGTTAACCTAGATCAGAAGTTCCGCCGCCGCAGGTCTCTGTAGCCACCGAAAACCAATCTAGACCCGTTCCAGCACCCTGCCGGAGGGGGGAATCATCTCCGGTGGCCATCTTCATCATCCCGGCGGCCACCACAATGAGGAAGGAGTATTCCACCCTAGGGCCAGAGTGATTGTACCAGTAGCTATGTGTTTAATCTCTCTCTCCCGTGATCTATATCATGGGCTTTGTTAATATAGTCGGATCATATGATGTTTCTCCCCTCTATACTCTTCTTGTGATGAATTGAATCTTTACCCTTTGAAGTTTTGTCATGTCGTATTGAATATTCAGATTTGAGAACATGTGATGTATGTCTTGCGGTATGAATACTTGAGGTGACAATGGGGTATCTTATTGATTCACTTGATATACGTTATGGCACTCAACTTGCGGATTCCCGCGGTTATATTGGGGTAATCTATGCATAGGAGTTGATGCACATTTTTATTATCTTTTCGCCGATAGAAACTTTGGGGTCTCCCTGTAGTTCTTTGTGTGGATTGAGTATTATGAATATGAATTTGCTTTGGTGTTATTCTAGTATGAACTCTAGGATAGATCGAACGAAAACAATAGCTTTGTGTTATTTTAGTACGAACTCTTGAATAGATCGAACATAAATAATATCTTTGAGGTGGTTTCGTACCCTACAAACAATTTCTATCTTTTGTTCTCCGCTATTAGGAACTCGGGAGTGATCTTTGTTGCACTTTGAGGGATAATCATATGATCCAACTATGTTAGCACTGTTGGGAGATTGCAGTAGTGAAAGTACGAACCCTAGGCCTTGTTTTTAAGCATTGAAATACCATTTTTGTGCCCGTTCACTATTTGCTACCTTTATGTTTTTATTTATTCAGATTATAAAAATTTATTTCTACCATCCATATTACACTTTTATCACCATCTCTTCGCCGAACTAGTGCACCTATACAATTTGCCATTGTATTGGGTGTGTTGGGGACACAAGAGATTTCTTGTATTTGGTTGCAGGGCCGTTTGAGAGAGACCATCTTCATCCTACACCTCTCACGGATTGATAAACCTTAGGCCATCCACTTGAGGGAAAATTTCTACTATCCTACAAAACTCTGCGCTTGGAGGCCCAACACGTGTATATAAGAATGAAGTTGCGTAGTAGACATCAGCAAGTAACATACCGATGACAAAGGGAATAATGTATGTTGTCATTGCGGTTTGATTGATAAAGATCTTCGTAGAATATGTAGGAACCAATATGAGCATCTAGGTTCCGCTATTGGTTATTGACCGGAGATGTGTCTCATCATGTCTACATAGTTCTCGAACCCGTAGGGTCCACACGCTTAACGTTCGATGACGATTTGTATTATGAGTTATGTCTTTTGGTGACCGAAGATTTTCGGAGTCTCGAAATGGTCGAGAGGTAAAGATTGATATATTGGACAAAGGTATTCGGACACCAGAATGGTTTCGGGATGTTTTGGATATTTATCGGAGAACTGAGGGGTTACCGGAACCCCCCGAGGAAGTAGTGGGATTTCATGGGCCATAGGGGAGAGGGGAGGCAGCCCACGAGGGGTGGTTGCGCCCCCTCCCATAGGGAGTCCGAATTGGACTAGGGGAGGGGGCGCGCCCCCCTTTCCTTCTCCTCTTCCCTCTCCCTTCCCTCTTTCCCCCTCCATGAGAAGGAAAAAGGGGGGTGAATCCTACTAGGAGTGGAGTCCTAGTAGGGCTCCCCCCTAGGCGCGCCCCTGGTGGCCGGCCTCCTCCTCTTCCTCCTTTATATATGTTGGCAGGGCACCCCTTGTAGACAAACCAATTGTTCCAAGCCGTGTGTGGCGTCTCTCTCCACAGGTTACTCCTCCAGTCATATTCACGTAGTGCTTAGGCGAAGCCCTGCGCGGATCACATCACCATCATCGTCACCACGCCGCCGTGCTGACGAAACTCTCCCTCGACCCTCTGCTAGATCAAGACTTCGAGGGACATCATCGAGATGAACGTGTGCTGAACTCGGAGGTTTCGTACGTTCGGTACTAGATCAGTTGGATTGCGAAGACGTTCGACTACATCAACCGCGTTATGCTAACGCTTCCGCTTTCGGTCTACGAGGGTACGTGGACACACTCTCCCCCTCTCATTGCTATGCATCTCCTAGATAGATCTTGCGTGGTCATAGGAATTTTTTTGAAATTGCATGCTACGTTCCCTAACACATCATGCCAGGGCTTGGGGTCGACGTCACGCCGAGGAGGTGGAGGGGGTGCGCCGTGGGCCACATCGCTCGCCTGGGACGATGGGGGAGGCACCGAGCGAGACGGTGCAGGGCCTCTTCGGCGGTGTTGACGAGCTCGGCGATGCGGCCAAGCCAGTCGTCACAGAGGTCGTTGGCGTGTCAATAACACAGGAGTTCGCGTACCATGAGCAGCACAGCCTGCGAGTTTGCCAGCCCCCGGCGAGCATGAGAGGATGACGCCATGGCTGGAGTAGGCGGCGGAGTGGCGGTGCGGCCATCACGCCGCATGGAAGGCGGCAACGACGAGTCCTGCTGGTCGTGAGCCACATGATCGATGGCGGCATTGGCTGTGAGGGAAGCAGAGCAGCGAGGAGGGTCGTTGCCCACGGGTGTCGTCTGGGCGACACGAGCGTCCCGGTGCTCGGCATGAACATGGCGAGTGTCAGCCATGGGAGCGATGGAGCGGAAGCGAAGCGGAGGTGGAAGAAGGACTTCGACACACCCCTACCTAGCGCGCCAAATGTCGGATTCAGGGCTCCGCAGACCCAAGAAGGTTCGAACTATGGGTTGTGGTGAAGAACTCAACATCTTGAGCTCACCAACTCGTCGCCCTACAGCCTAGCCGGACTTGCGTGGGCAAGGAAGAAGATGAACACGGCAGTTTATCCAGGTTCAGGCCACCTTGCAGCGTAATACCCTATTCCTACTTTGTGGTGGATTGGCCTCGCGAGGGGCTGAGGATGAACTAGTACAGTGGATGAATAGCCCCCTAAGGGTGAGAGTCAGTCGACCAGGGTGGCAATGAGGGGATCCCTTCTACGGTGGTAGCTAGCCTATACTTATAGTGGTCTCGGTCCTCTTCCCCAAAACATAGGCGGGAAGGGATTCCACAGTGGCCAATTCGAAGGGGGACAAGTAGTACATCTTATCCTGACGAAAGGTGGTCTTCGCCTGCAAAGCTTCTGGTCGTGACGCAGCGGTGGGCTCGGCGATGACATCTGTCCTGCCACGCCCGTGTTCTTGGTCCCGTTGCACCGTAATGCAAACCTTTAGCAGATACCTCGGGAACCCGCATCTGTCCTTGCTTCCTTAGCACCAAAGGGGAAACTGTGCCTTCTGCGTCCGCTGACGCCCGCATGGCCTTGGTCGTCACGGCTTGCGTCATTAGAGCCTCATGAGGTTGGGTATCTGAATAGACATCGTCGCTCCTCGGGAGGCTGCCTGGGGAAGACCGCTTTCTCAGGAGGTCTTGGTGTCATCCTCGTCGTGAGGCTTGGCCCCTCGCGAGGGTCTTGTCTTGGTGGTCTTGTAGATGTGTCGTACCAGGCCATCGATGGAGCCACGCCGTGGGCTGCATGCACGCAAGTCTGGGTACCCTGGTTCCCAGAATGCCGACAATGAAAACTTCAACAATTTTTTCAATAAAATATGGGAAAATTTTAGAAATGCATTTCTGAAATGAAGGTGGTCCATTACATATACCAAATGGCATCCTGCGATACGCCATGTATCCTATGAGCAAGTGAAGGTAGTCTTTTCTTGGTCTTCAGGTCGGATAGGTATTTGTGAAAACCCAGGGTATCCATCAAGATAGTAAAAATAAGAGCTATTGGCCAACCTTTCCAATATTTCATTTATGAATGGCAGCAGGTAACGATTGAGGGAGTCTTGGACTAAGGGGTCCTCGGGCGTCTGGCCTGTTGGACATGGGCCGGACTGTTGGGCTATGAAGATACAAGACTGAAGATTCTCTCACTCCTGTACGGATAGGACTCTCCTTGGCGTGGATGACAAGCTTGGCGTTCGGATATGAAGATTCCTTTCACTGTAACCGACTTTGCACAACCCTAGTCCCCTCTGGTGTCTATATAAGCCGAAGGGTTTAGTCCGTAGAGGCAATCATAATCATAATCATATAGGCTAGACTTCTAGGGTTTTAGCCATTACGATCTCGTGGTAGATCAACTCTTGTAACCCCGATAATCATCAATATTAATCAAGCAGGACGTAGGGTATTACCTCCATCAAGATGGCCCGAACCTGGGTAAAACTTCGTGTCCCTTGTCTCTTGTTACCATCAACCTCAGACACACAGTTCGGGACCCCCTACCCGAGATCCACTGGTTTTGACACCGACATTGGTGCTTTCATTGAGAGTTCCGATGCATCGTCTTGAAGAGGTTCGATGGCTCCGTCAATCATCTACAACGATGCGGCCCTAAGGGAGGTCTTTCTCCCTGGCCAGATTTTCGTGTTCGGCGGCTTCGCACTGCGGGCCAACTCGCTTGGCCATCTAGAGCAGATCGATAGCTACGCCCCTGGCCATAAGGGCAGGTTTGGAAGCTTGAACTACGTTGCTGATATCCGCGGAGACTTGATCTTCGACGGATTCGATCACACGGCAGCCGCTCCCTACCACCGCGATGAGCATGACCTAAATCTATCATCAGACCATGCTCAAGAGATAGCACATGTAAGTGCTCCGGCCCTAGATCCGGAGAAGATTGCGCCATCCGAAGACAGGAAGCTCAACCCTGCCACGGGAGCCGCAGAATCAGCAGTGTTGGAGCCGCACACAGACCCAACCTCGTGCGGGATCTGCGTCACCAGAACCCCGGATTCATCTCCAGCCATTGGCTCTGAACTACGCGCACCCGCGTCCGATGATCCTGATCAGGCGCCGATCGTCGAATTCAGCGCCATAGACATTTTCCGGCACTCACCTTCAGGCGATGTGCTAAACTCATTTAAAACCCTCTCCTTAGCAGGGGACTCACAACCAAATTATATCCGGTTTGAATTGGGGGCTGATGACAGGGAATTTCTCTTCCCACCCACCTCCCACTTAATAGCCACTGTCGAAGATCTAACCGACATGCTTGATTACGTCTCCGAAGACATCGACGGTATGGACGACGATGCCGAAGAGGAGCAGGCCCAAAACCCGCCATTTACCGGGCGCTGGACCGCCACCTCCTCATATGATGTATACATGGTGGATACACCCAAAGAGAATAACGGCGATGACAAAGAAGACCCAGTGGAAGATAAACCTACTGAGATACTGCCAAAGCACCGACGACAGCAGCCCCTCTCTAAGTCATGTCGTGGAAAAGACAACACTACCAGTATTGGAGAAAACAACACTCTAGACGATGCCGAAGACAATGAAGACCCCGTTGAGCCAACTTCCGAACAGGACGAATGGGAAGATGGGCGAGTCAGCCCTCATGAATAGGTCGTAAACGAAGACTCGGAGGACAGTAATTATGTTCCGCTCTCCGAGGACGAGGTGAGACTCAGCAACAAGGATTTTATCGTACCTGAGGAATCTCTCGAGCAGGAGCTCTTCAAGCGCCGGCTAATTGCCACGGCAAGGAGCCTGAAGAAGAAGAAGCAACAGCTTCAAGCTGATCAAGATCTGCTCAACGATAGATGGACTAATACGCTGGCGGCCGAGGAATACGGCCTCAAGCGCCCAACCAAAAGTTACCCGAAGCGCAAATTGCTACCTCAATTCGATGACGAGGTGCTGGAGCCTATACCGTCAGCGCACAATGTGGTTGACCGACCACCACGTGGCCGGGACAAAGCGGCAACTCGAGCCGAACACAAGCCCATAAAACCTCGCCGTAAAGGCAGAGATGAAACAGCCCGGGGATATACATATGACCTGCGGCAAGACCTAGACGGTAGAGCAGGACATACCAAATCGATCTACGGATCGCGGGGGCGTGCCCCGACACGCGACGACAGCTATCTATTCGGATGTGAAAAGTCTAATCACGCCTGGGCCTAATGGCGCAGGCAGACTCCATCCGAGCTATGTCACAATGTGGCCCAATATAGAGGCGCCGCACACCCCCTCTGCTTCACTGATGAAGTAATGGGGCATAAATTCCCAGAAGGATTTAAACCCGTGAACATCGAATCATACGATGGAACAACAAATCCCGCGGTATGGATTGAAGATTTCCTTCTCCATATTCACATGGCCCGCGGTAATGATCTTCACGCCATCAAATACCTCCCACTAAAACTCAAGGGACCATCTTGACACTGGTTGAACGGCATGCCTAAAAACTCCATTGGCAGCTGGGAAGACTTGGAGGATGCCTTTCGTGATAACTTCCAAGGTACATACGTCCGACCTTTGGATGCCGATGACTTGAGTCATATAATTTAGCAGCCCGGAGAGTCAGTCAAAAAATTCTGGACTAGCTAGTTCTTAACTAAAAAGAACTAGATCGTCGACTGTCTGGATGCCGAAGCCCTAGCGGCCTTTAAGCATAGCATCCGCGATGAATGGCTCGCCCGACACCTCGGCCAGGAAAAGCCGAAGTCCATGGCGGCCCTCACGACACTCATGACCCACTTTTGCGTGGGCGCCCGTAGCAATAATAATGCAAGCAAAATTGGCACATCTAAAGCCAGAAATAGCAACGGCAAGCCCCGACGCAACAAGCACAAGCGTCGAAGCAACGATGATAATATCGATGACACGGCGGTCAATGCCGGATTCAGTGGTTGCAAGTCCGGCCAGTGGAAGAAGCCATTTAAAAGGAATAATCTGGGCTCATCCAGCTTGGACCGCATACTCGACCGTCCATGTCAGATACACGGCACCCCAGATAAGCCAGCTAATCATACCAACAGATGTCGTTGGGTCTTTAAACAGGCCGGCAAAGGATTAATGCCGAGAACAAGGAGAAGGGGTCGCAAAGTGAGGACGATGACAAGGAGCCCCGTCCACCGAGCGTAGGGGGCAGAAGAAGTTTCCCCATTGGGTTAAAACGGTGAACATGATATATGCCACCCATATCCCCAAGAGGGAGCGCAGACGCGCGCTCAGGGACGTCTATGCGATAGAGTCAGTCGCCCCAAAATTCAACCCATGGTCGTCCTGCCCAATCACTTTTGATCGTAGAGACCATCCGACCAGTATCCGTCATGGCAGTTCAGCCGCACTGGTCCTTGACCCGATAATTGATGGATTCCACCTCACGCGAGTCCTCATGGACGGTGGCAGCAGCCTCAACCTGCTCTATCAGGACACAGTGCGCAAAATGGGCATCGATCCATCAAGGATCAAGCCCACAAAAACTACCTTTCAAGGAGTTATCCCAGGTGTAGAGGCCCGCTGTACGGGCTCAACCACACTGGAAGTTGTCTTCGGAACCCCGGAATAATCAATGCACAAAGGAATCTTCAGTAGAGGTAACGATCCTTCTTAGTCCACTTGTTTAGTTTCCTAAAGTCAATGCACATTTCATATCTAATAACAGCCCTAGTTGGGACTAGGTCATTAATATCATTAGTTACTAAAGATAATCCTCCTTTCTTAGGAATGCAATGGACTGAACTTACCCACTTACTGTTGGATATTGGGTAAACAGCCCCTGCATTGAGGATGCATATTACCTCTCTTCTTACAAAGTTTTTGGAGGCTGGGCGAAGCCTCCGCTGGCTTTCAATTAGGAGTTTAGCTCCTTCTTCAATAGGGATAGCATGAGAATAAATGGATGGGTGTATCCCTTTCACATCCTTCATCGAGTAGCCTAAAGCCTTCCGATGCTTTATTGGCACCATCAATAATGTATCCTTTCTTTTCCTGAAAGGTCAGCATTAATGATAATAGGGAACCTTTCTGTATTATCCAAAAATTCATACCTCAGCCCCTTGTGTAAGGGTTTTAAATTAGGAGGAGGTAATTCCTCATCTCCTTTCCTTTCAAGTACCTCATAGTATTTATTAAGATGCTAGCTAACCAATGGAGTAGCGTCCATTATCATTTTAATTTCTTCTTTATCCTCATCCTCAAATAAGGACTCAGGCCTTACCAATGCCTGCCCAACCTCATCTGTTGGAGTTTGAAGATGGATTTCAGCCAATTGATTCAATTTTTTCTCTTCCTTGTCCTAAGCCTCTTCTTCATAGGGCTTTCTTAGTGCAGAACAGAATGGGAATCTAATCGTCTCACTCCCCATTTCATAGAGATAGATTTTTTGCTTGATGTATGCTCATGCAACATTTAGAAAAGAAGTTCCAAAAACAATAGGATAATTTTTATTTTCTGAAATCATTAGTACATAAATATCAATAGGATGAATGAGTGAGCCTGTTATAATGTTGATATCTTTAACAATACCGCAAGGCTTCCTATCCGTTTTATCTGCAAGGTTAATAACAAATCAGTAGGCTCCAGAGTACATGGAGAAATTTAGTTATAGATTTTCATGTAGAGGTTGTAGGGAATAATTTTAACTAGGGAACCAGGGTCTGTCAGGACCCCGATTCCAAGTCACACCGATCTAGCATGTAACGCCTCATATCACTTTGCGGCCTCGCGCACAGTATTCCCACGGGTGTCGCCTTACCATGGCCCGGGACCGTTTGCGCCTTTTGGCTCACGTATATGATCGTGTCGCTAGCATCCATATGACAGAGAACCCGGGCCGACATGGCTAGTCGTGAACCCAAAGCGGCACAGACCTATGGGGACAGGCATACATGAATCACATCGAGCATGTCGGTCATCAGCGTGTGAATCTGGGCTATAGCACTGGGCTAACAGGACTCTGGGTAACCCGGGCTGTAGCAGGCTAGGCAGGACTCTGGATGTCACCACGTGACATTTCCCCGAAGGGACAGACATAGAAACGAAGTGAAACACATGCCGGCCAGTCAAGTGTCCTGAGCAGTAGTGCTGGGCTAGCAGGACTCCGGTGAACCGGGCTGTAGCGGACTACTATGGCTCAAGGAAGCACTAGACTACATTTCCCCATAAGAGAGACTGCCAAGGATAAACAACTAGATTGTCGGATCCCACACATAGCAATACACGTCACACGTACGCATAACATGCAAGTATGTGCTGTACAACATGGCATCACAACATAACGCAACTCATATAGATAAAGGCCCAGAGGAGCCACATAGCATTAATACAAATAGGGGTCACATGACCCATCATTCAGAGAATACAAGCAACAAGCGGAAGCATTACATGTCTGAGTACAGACAACTACAAAAGAAAAAGGCTGAGAAGCCTGACTATCTACAAGACCCTCCCAAGGGCACAAGATCGTAGCTGGGGTAACAAGCTACTCGTCTAAGTCCAAGCGGTACTACTAGTGAGACAGATGTCTCACCTGCAAAACATAAATAAAGCAAACGTGAGTACAAAGGTACTCGGCAAGACTTACATCAGATCCTATCATACATGCATTTGTAGCAGGAAGGTAATGTGGGGTTTAGTTGTAGCAAGCTAGCTTTGACTCAGTGGTTATCCTGTTCTACGACAACGAGAAACTTCTTTGAGATGAGGCAGCGCACACGAGTCCACTAATCACCACATCAATACACCACTATGGATTCATCCCCGTCTCTCCACGAGAAGGCCATCCATAGCACTCACACTTGTCTTCAGCATTTTAGAGTATCCACTTTAAGTTGTCTATGTACCACGTAAGCATCCAAGAAGTCCATAACCGAGGACACGGCTATTCGAATAGATCATGATAACCCTACAGGGGTGTACTTCTTCACACATGCTCTCACCACTTATCGCCATTTACACGACGTGTAATCGGCAACCTTCAAGCGGAAGCCCAGCGAGGGTGTCGGCCATGACCTGACTAACCACGCAAGTCTCTCATCCAGGTTTATCGCCTATTCGGGTTCCATCCGCAAGGAGATCCGGCCGGGGTGTTGCTCACGGCCCCAAACAATGTGAGCAGGGTTCCCAAGCCCACCATCCAGGTGCCACTTGGTATACCGTGCCACTGTGCCTAGTCTGTCCCAAGCCCACCTGGCCGGGTGCCACTTGGTAGACTACTAACACTACCTACAAACACCAGAAACTATTTGCAACTCCTGGACAGAGATCAAGTTGGCTAATAAGTCAAGAGAGCTTGGAGCGCCTGGAGCCCAATGTGTGGTAGCAACTAGTCATTGGACAACTTACACAGAACTCAGTTCTTAAGGACGGTTCCAGTGAGACAACCCACCATGTACTCCTACATGGCCTCTCACCGCTACCTTTACCAAATCGTGTTCACATGCTTAACTCTCAGCACCAGAACATATCGTACCACTCCAATTCATTCCCGATGAATCAGACCTGACACAACTCTAAGCAATAGCAGGCATGGCATGGCAAGAACACAACATGGCTCAATCAACTCCTACACATGCTAGTTAGTTTTAACTATTTACTATGGCAATGACAGGTCATGCAGAGGAATGGGTTCAACTACCGCAGCATAAAGTAGCAGTTGAATCGTTGTTGTCCTAATGCAATAAATGAGAGTAGGAGCGAGAGAGTAGGATTGTATCGGAATGAACAAGGGGGTTTTCTTGCCTGGTAGATCAACAGGGGGGCACTGCTCCTCAGACAGGTACTCTGGAGCACTCTCCGGGGCAAGACCTATCGAGAGGGAACGGTGTCGGAAATCAATACACAAGCATATGCAACAATATGATGCATGAATATGGCATGAAGATGTGATGTTGTTTGAGTTAATGCATCTAGCATTTATTTGCATGAAGTCCATTCGAACCAAAGTTTCAAATACAACTCCAAAATAAGCCTTTATAAATGCCATTCATGTGTTTCCTCATATACAGCATGTATAAGTTAGTTTGTCATGCATGGGAATGGTACAGATGGATAGATTGAATTTTTCTGATAATTTTTCATATATAAATTATTTCAATCTGAGCTACGGTTGAATTTCTATGAATTTTTGAAGTTTATATCATTTTCGGGAATTCTCTGAATTATTTAAAATCCAGAAAAAATCATTATTGCGTCAGCATGATGTCACAGAGGCGTTAGCAGGGCTGACCCGGTCAAACCTGACGTGTGGGGGCCACACGTCAGTGACACCGGGGCTAAACCCGAGTCAAACCCAGCTGACCAGGGTTTGACCGAGCCCTGGGGCCCATGGTCAGTGGCTTAGGGGGTGGATTAAGTGGCAGGGTTAGCAGCTAATCACACGCCACGTCAGCCGCCGGAGTTTCACCGGCGACGACCTCGAGCCATGGCGGAAGTTCACCGGAACGAGCTGGAGGCCACGGTTTGGCACACGGAGGCCACCGGCGGGTAGACCGTGCATGGGCGCATCCAGCCGCACTCAGGGGAGGCCTCGGGAACGGCGGAGGTCGCCGGAGCAGAGCTCGCGGCGGCGGCCGGAGTCGGGTGCGTGCGGGTTAGGTGCTGCGGGGCACTAGGGGGGCTGCGGTTGGGTGCAAACGACGCGCGGGAGGGCACTGAGAACGGCGGTGAGCTTGGTTGCGAGCTGTGGCAGTTGTGGCCACGGCGGCGACATCGCCGGTGGAGCCAAGCTCTCGGCCAAGGTGGCCAACAGGGCTAGGGGGCACTCGAGCTACGAGGCTAGGGGGAGGAGGAAGGGGAGCTCACAGCGAACTCGAAGGCGTCGTCGGTGAGCTCGGGGAGGACCAGTCGGCGACGAATTTAGCGGCGGCGATCCGCGGCTCCGACGAGGGGGATGACGGCGGTGGCGACGCTGCAGTGCTCCTGGCGTCGTCCAGCTCGACGAGGAGGCGTAGTCGAGGGCGTGGGTGCTCCTGGACAGCAATAAGGGACGAGGCGGTGGCGATGGTCGCGGTGGCTCACGGCGACGTGCTGCGGTGGCGTTCGGGCGCGGGAGAGAAGACGAGCAGAGGAGAGGAGAGAGCTCGGGAGAGAGTGAGGAGAGGCCAGGGGGCTCGGTGGAGCTCTCTGGGGTGGACAACGCCGAGGGGAAGGGGGGCAGGCAGGCAGGAGTGTGGCGTGCATGCGCGCGCTCGCCGTGTCCTCCTTCGCCTCCTCCTGGCAAGGAGGAGGATGACTGGCTTGGGCCAGTTGGGCCGGGCCAGCCAGTGGGCGACAGGTAATGTATTTCTTATTCTTTCTATTTTTCTTTTTTGTGGTTTGTTTTGCAAAAGAAATAAATGCTAAAACATTTATTTAAATGTTGATACTCATTGTGGCAACTGTTAAAATTATATCAGAAGCCCTCACCAAGTCTCAACATTTTTGGGCATATATTATTTATATAATAAATATATTTCCAATGCAAATAGTTATTGGATTAACTCAAACGCCCAAAATAAATGTCTCTGAGCTCCCAGAAATATTGGTTTGAGTTTTACCTCTGTCCAATATTTTTAAAGAAGAACATGAACATTTTCTTGGAAATATTTGAGACAATTTTTATTTTGATCATTTCCAGGAGGGTTTCTGAGGCTTTCACAATCCCCATTTCATTTTAAATGAAAATTAAACATGATGCAAACACAAGGGACTAGCCTAGTGCTTACCAGAACTAGGGATGTGACAGGGTCACACAACCCAAAATAGGACTTGCATCCAAAGGATCATGATAAAAAAATACCTATATTCTTACCTCCCGTACACCCATTAAGATAAGAAGTTGTGTCTTTGTCTAGGCAGACTTCTTTGTTCACAACTGGTATAGGTGTAGCAAGTTCTTTTACTATATCAACATAAGGTGGTGCCCCACATCACTCCAACTTCTTCTTCTTCCCTTTCATCGAGGGTGCTCCCTCAAGCTTCTTGTTATCTGACTTTTGATAAGGTTCTTTTCGTCACTCGATTGGAGTAGTTTTCTTCATTATAGCTTCAACCATGCAAATGTCCTTGGACTCCCTATTGTGTTTCATGTTCTTTTTCTCTGGTATACCCAAGAACTTAGAAAAATCTTTCAAAACATGCAGTATGGGGGGTCAGTTCCAATATTTAATTTAGGAGGTAAATCTTTTACTTTTGAGGTTCTAAAGAAAGACTTTATGCTATCATAAACAGGATCAACCTTACTCCTTTCCTTTGAGCAAAGGTACGAATTCTCAGCATTATACCTAATCCCGTCAATTAAGCTCCAAGCCTTTGACATTTTAGTCCCTAAAAAGGAACCTCTAGAAGCAAGATCTAAAGCATGTTTGCTTTGCGAATCAAGTCCAACATAAAAGAAATTAACAATTAAGAAACCAGGATAATAGTGTTCAGGACATGAAGAGAGCATTTCATGATACCTTATATATGCATTGACCAGTCTGTCTCCTTCTCTTTGTCCAAAGCTGCTGATTTTTCTTCTTAGTGTATATAACCTTCCTTGACGGTTATAATTAGTGAGGAAGACTTTCACCAATTCTGGCCAATTCCTTGAGGTGTTCACCGGCTAGCATTCTAACCATTCACGAGCTCTCCCATATAATGAATAAGGAATGATTTTTCTTTTATTTCTTCATTGGTTATGTCCTGCAATTGGGAATTTTCACATGCATAGTTAAATTCTTTAATATGGTTATACGGACATTCAGCTGCATAACCTCGGAATATATTTTCTTTAACCATAGTAATCAGCCGAGGATTTATATCATATATTTTGCCAGGTAGGTTAGGACCAACTAATATAAAATTCTCTCCCAGAGGTGGTCCAGCAACATATTCCACTCCCACCTGACAAATTTTCTCTGGAAGGACCATGGCTGCTTTCTATCTGCAAAAATTGTTAGGACACAAAATAATAAAAAACTTAAGACAAAGCCCAAAAGCGCTCAGCTCCTCCGCAATGGTACTAGAAAAAGCTTGATGTCCTATGAGTGCAGATGGTTTAGTTGTAGCCTTTCTGAAGTAAGAGTATTGATCCCACAGGGAGCACAAGAATCAGACTTTTGCCTCATGTAGAGAACTATGTATTTTTCTACCTACAAACAATTGTAGACTTAAAGCCGAGTGAGGGTGGATAAAAAGGATTGTTGAGTAGTAGTTGTAACTCATAACTAAATAACATAAAAGGTAAATGAAGTGCGAGAATTGTGGTGAGTAGTGAAACAACATGATAAAAAGGGTGCTCTCAAGGAGTCTGGAATCTCCATTGGTATGTTTCTAACACACATATGCATAAACATAGTATATACCGGATACTTGAGCCGATGTTATTGATTATGCTGGGCGAATATCGGTGTCAAAACTGGCAGATCTCAGGTAGGGGGTCCCGAACTGTGTGTCTAAGGATCGAAGGAAACAGAAGACAGGGGACACGATGTTTACCCGGGTTCGGGCCCTCTTGATGGAGGTAATACCCTACTTCCTGCTTGATTGACTTTGATGAGTATAGGGGTTACAAGAGTTGATCTACCACGAGATCGTAATGGCTAAACCCTAGATATCTAGCCTATATGATTATGATTGCCTCTACGGATTAAACCCTCTGATTTATATAGACACCGGAGGGGACTAGCAGGGTTTGTACAGAGTCGGTTTACAGAAAAGGAATCTTCATATCCGTAGGCCAAGCTTGCCTTCCACGCCAAGGAGAGTCCCATCCGGACATGGGGGAAACTCTTCCCTCTTGTATCTCCACGGCCCATTAGTCGGACCCATATCACATAGCCCGGACGCCCGAGGACCCCATAATCCTGGACTCCCTTAGTAGCCCCTGAACCAGTCTTCAATGATGATGCGTCTGGTGCGCAGATTGTCTTCGGCATTGCAAGGCGGGTTCCTCCTCTGAATATTTCAAAGTAGTTGATCGTCAGTACTATATCCGGCTCTATACAACAGTCATATCTCTGAATCACAAGGGAAGAATACAAATAAGTTCTGTTTTATGAAGATTTCACTTGTGAGACGTTACGTCCAGCCATTTTATTATTTCAAACCGTCTTCCGGCCTCCCGTTTCACGTTTCGAGACGCAGCCACCGATGACACATCTTGTCAAAGAAGAGATCGTGCCCCCTTATTACGGGATTCTAATCAATACGGGTTTGGGAAACCCAACCGTGCCGTTTCACACGAGCCCTTGGAAATAGGCGAGCTTTAAGGCTCGTGGGGGACGCATGATATTCACTGCCTTTATAAGGAGATAAGATTACCCCTTTTTACCCTACGCCTTCCCCTTCCTTAGACCATCCGCCCTCAAGCTCCAGCGCCCAAGCTTCAATCCTCTCTGTTCCCAGAAAGTACTCCAGCCATGTCCAGATCCGGAGCACAGGGCAAGTGGATGGCTTCCTCTGTCATGGAGAAAAACATCAAGGAACTCTGGGAAGAGGGGTACCTAGCCAAGGAGATCGCCCACCAGTTTCCAGCCAAAAAGCAGATCATCCCCACTCCAAAGCCCGGCGAGAGGGTAGTGTTTATCCCTCATTTTCCTCGCGTACTGGGGTTTCCCCTTCATACTTTCATCTGCGGCCTCATGTTTTACTATGGGCTAGAATTCAATGACCTAGCCCCAAATTATTTCCTCAACATTTCGGCGTTTATTGTCGTATTCAAGGCATTCCTCTGCATTTCCCCCCACTTCGGCCTATGGCTCAAGATTTTCAATGTGAAGCCGAAAGTGGTGGATGGCCAGCACGCAGATTGCGGTGGCGCCATGGTGAGCAAACTGCCCAACGTCACTTGGCCCAAGGGCACCTTCGTGGAGACCATGAAGGGATGGCAGCGAGGGTGGTTCTATGTCACACAGCCCCGTGACTCCACATGGACTACTCCTACTGAATTCAAGTCCGGACCCCCAATGCGGCTAGCATCCTGGCTCAACAAGAGCCTGGACTGGGCGTCGTCTGACGAGGTAACGATGATGCAGAAGCGTATCAAGAGCATAGTAGATAAAAATACCAGCCTCGCCAGCGTGATCCAGGTAATGCTCTTCAGTCGGATTCTCCCCTGTCAGGCATCTCAAGATCCCATGTGGAAGTTCAACCCGGTCGGTCCCCGGACCCTACAGCGGTTTTTCGATACGAAGCACGAAGACATGTGGAAGCTTCTCTTCAAGACCTAGAAGTCATGGCCGGAGACAACCGAAGACCTCGGCTACGACAGCACTCACGTTGCGACCCCGTAAGTTCTTTGATAACCTTACTTTGCAAGTCCAAGTAGCACACTAAACTCTCCATTTTCTTTTGCAGTGCTGGAAAAAGAAAGCGGAATGAATTCACTACCCGGCTCCGCTTCCCGAAGACTCAGCTATTCCCCTATTGACGAGGATGCTAGTCCCGGCGCCGTACCAGACGCCAGAAAAGAAAACCAAGGAGAATGGGCAAGGAGGCCAAGAGCGGCCTCCGTCGTAAGGGTGCCTCGGACGTAGCATCCGTGGACACCGGAACCCTCTCCTCTCCTGACGAAGAGGAAGAGGAGGAGGAAGAGAGCAACTCCCCCCCCCCCCCCGAAGGGGGAGAAGAAGAAAAGGGCAGCCTCTGCTGATCTAGAGGCAGAGGCTTCCAAGAAAGGGAGAACCTCCCTTACAGATGACTCCGAGTCGGATGCCGACGAGTGGCCCCCCAGGACGAAGCCCCTGGCCGGATCATAAGTACTCAAAGGTATATATATGTCCGACTTTTCTGGCTTATAGGTATAACACGCTTAAATTGCATGCTGCAGTCCGGTTCATGTCCTCCCCCAGCAATCTTCCTCTACTGGGAATTCGCTGGGTCCGAATATGATGGAGAGCGATTCGCCTCCACTAGCTTCCTCCCCCACTGCAGCTGACAACACCGAGGTGTTGTCCCAAAGGACCCTTCTGGAATAGGGAGAGGTGCCGGAGGCTGCCAAGACGGTGCCGAAGGGTGACACCTCGGCTGCCGAGAACATGGGGGAACCAACCCCCATGGAGACTGGAGACGGGGGCCATGTCCAGTTTGGCCCCCAACCAAATGTCGCTCCGGAAATTGACATGGTTCCGGAAACAGATGAGCAACCCTCTTTGTGAGAAGGGGGCGTGCCTACTACACTGGCGGCCTTTGTCAATGCGGAGGCGCCAGACACTCTGGTGAGAGCGCTTCAGAGCGCCACCATTGTGGAAGAACATCGTACCCTTATGGGTATGGTGATTGAAAAGGCTCAGTCCATGAAAAGGGGATTGAGCGAAGCCTACACTAGCCTTTTAAGAGGCTTTGAGGTATGTGATTTACAATATCTTTTAGTTGTACAGAAAGAATGCATGTGTATAGATAGTAGCCCCTGAGACTCTGTTCGGTGTTCGAAAAAAACCGAACAGAGGATCTAATAACTCATGCAGGAGGTGAATGTACATATCCGTTTGAACAAACAGGCTGCTAAATAGGCGTCAGCTGCCCATGCCGCCGAAGCGCCCGAGCTAAGGCGGAAGTTAGAAGAAAAGCAATGTATGTAATACCGAAACACATTTGAAACGATGTCAACTATGATGTGGTATCTCAATGAGTTTCATAATTATGTTTGCAGCTGACACGTCTGAGGTCGAGGCCCTCAAGAGTGCGCTGGCCAAGGCCAAGAAGGAGGCGGAGGAGGAACGAGTCTCCCGTCTCAGACATGAATCGCGGGTGGAGGAAGTCCAGCAAGAGCTCAAAGATACCATAGGCAAATGCGAGTCCTTAGAGCGCAAGAGTTCGGAGAAAAAATCCAAACTTGCTAGGCACTCCAAAGCACACAGGAAGCCCGGGCCGAAGCCCAAAGCGCTGTCCGGGATATCCAAGAGGCAAAGCAGATTGCGGCGGGTAAGGCCTTTAACATGCAGAGCAAATTTGTGAGGGAAAGGTATATCTTGCTAACCCGGGTTTGGAGTTCTCCAGGAGTGTTTGCGGACCTGCCCCGGAGTGTTGCTGATGCCGCGGAGTTCTTCCGGGCTGAAGAGGGGAGCTCAATGGAGAAGCTGTTCTAGTCGCAATACCTTGCGCTAGAGCATCCCGTGCCCCTCGGCGATCAGCTGAAGCAGTGGACCGAATTACATAGGGTAGCCTAAATGTCCATAAAGGGATTTGATAATCCGTCTTTGGCCCACCGAACCCATGCCCAGTAGCTACTTCGGTCTCGTGAAGCGGCTGGTTAGTGCCTGCCCTCGGCTTGATGCCGTGAGGCGGTCGGTCTGCATCGAAGGTGCGTGAATGGCCTTCGCCCGTGTCAAGGTGCAGTGGGCGAAGATGGACGCCATCAAGCTTGCCACCGAGGGACCGCCCGCAGGAAAAGAGCACCGCACGCCGGAGCGGTACTTTGATGATGTCCTGAAAGGATCACGCATTGTAGATGACCAATGTTCAAAGGACATCATTTTTGAATGAATGTATCTATGTTGTTCAATCCTGTATCATGAAACAAGGCTTATGTATGATATGTTGCATGTTTTATTAAAATATCTCCTCCTGTGCGGCTGTTTACGACATCTGAAAGTTGGCCAGTCGTCGGCTTCGGCCCCCTCATAGGTAGTACGGGGGTGTTCGGTAAGAAACTTAAACACGCTTGACCCAACGTATTGGTACGTGAAGGAGGTGTTAGTGCGGCGAACCAGGCAATCAAACTATGTGGCTTTATCGCCCTCACATAGCCATAGGAGTTTTACAATAGGGGTGTTGGTGCAGCCCCTAGTATTGTTCGATTATCCGAACTTGGGTGCTGTAAATGCCCGACCGAGTGAAGGCCGACCTATCACATAATGTGGAGAAATCGCAAGAGATTTATACTTAGTCACCGAATAGCCGACCAGCTCTCGCCGCATCATGACAGTCAGTTTTCGGCTTTCTCTACTGAGGTGTTTGTCCGGATGAAACAGAAACACAATCGCAGTAGTTCTCCCTTTACTACCTTAGCCAATGAAGCGGAACGTAAGGTAGTAACCATAGGAGCCGAGCAACCCAACTATTCACCAAGGACATGATTCGGAGCCAATGCATATAATGCTATATCCGGGACGCTGAATTGCATTGTGAAAGTGTTCGAACATTTTAGTATTTAAAAGATGTACGCGGCTTAATAGAGCCCCTAGCAATTTAGGTCATACCAAGGTGTACATGACAATCGGACAAAAACAGGGAAACATATGTTAAGAGATAAGCCAGCGCCACGTAGGTTTGGGCTAAAAACTGCTTCCATTGTAGTCCGATTGATACGTCAAAACGTATTGATACAAATAGTGCAATAGGCAACAAGGCTATTTTACATGCCGAACACAAGGGGAAGCTGTGCATGCATCCTGAAAGCGGACGAGGTGATATTTAAGGATCCTTTAGGTGCTCTAGCACGTGTCTATGCTGCTTTTCTCCTTGGTATATTGTCCTTCGAGAGGATCATCGACTAGTGTTTTCATAGTAGGCCGCGGAAAGAGGCCTTGGTACCGTCGAAAGGGTGGTGTGGGTTGCAAGGAACCTAAAAAAAGAAAAGAAAAAAGGAAATGTGAGTGTCCTGATAGGGTCTAGCCGTATTGTAGACCTTGTCCTTATTATGCATCCATCCTTTCCCATGGTATTTTTAGCGTGCAATTATGTATGCATGGTACATATGCCACAATTTGGTAGGGGCTGAGATGGAGGCCGAATTGCTAATCGAGCTCCTGACGAGATGGACTGTCGTACAGTGGGGTAGTCTGGACTCGTTTGACAGTGTCTGAGGACTTGGCCGCTGACGTAATAGTTGGCTTGATGAGGCCACCATGTACTTCTGCTGCTAGAGCCATGGTGTGCTCCTTAGTGTGGAGGGAGAGTTCCATGTTTCCATTCACTGTTATAACACCGCGTGGTCCGAGCATCTTGAGTTTGAGATAGGCGTAGTGCGGGACTGCATTGAAGCGAGCGAACGCGATTCGCCCGAGCAGTGCATCGTAGCCACTGCAGAAGGGGACGATATCGAAGATCAAGTCTTCTCCGCGGAAGTTGTTCGGTGAACCGTAGACCACTTCCAATGTGATTGAGCCCGTGCAGCGGGCCTCTACTCTGGGTATCACTCCTTTAAAGGTAGTTTTAGTGGGCTTGATTCTTGATGGACCAATATCCATCTTGCGGATTGTGTCCTGATAGAGCATGTTAAGGTTGTTGCCTCCGTCCATGAGGACTCGCGTAAGTTGGAATCCATCGATGATTGGATCGAGGACAAATGCGGCAGAACCTCCATGATGGATACTAGTCGGATGGCCCCTGTGATCGAAGGTGATCGGACAGGCCGACCATGGGTTGAATTTTGGGGCGCCTGGCTCTATATCATAGACGTCCCTTAGCGCGCGCTTGCGCTCCCTCTTGGGGATATGGGTGAAGTATATCATATTCATCGTTTTGACTTTGGGGGGAAATTTCTTCTGTCCCCCTTTTTCGGTGCGCGAGGTTCCTCGTCGTCGTCCTCATTGGGCGATCCTTTCTCCTTATGTTCCACATTTAACTTGTCGGCCTGTTTAAAGACCCAATAGCTTTTGTTGGTGTGGTTGGCAGGCTTATCAGGAGTGCAGTGGATCTGGCAGGGTCAATCAAGTATTCGGTCCAGGCTTGATGAACCATCTTTGTTTCATTTGAATGGCTTCTTCCGTTGACCGGATTTGGAGCCACTGAATCCGGCATTGACTGTCATATTCTATGTATCATCATTGTTGCTCCGACGCTTATGTTTGTTGCATCGGGGCCTTCCGTTGCCGTTTCGGGCTTCAAAAGTGTCGGGGTCGCTGGTACTGTTACTGCTACGGGCTAGCCAGCTATCCTCGCCCGCGCAGAAGCGGGTCATTAGTGTTGTAAGGGCTGCCATGGACTTCGGCTTTTCTTGGCCGAGGTGTCGGGCGAGCCATTAGTAGAGGATGCTATGTTTGAAGGCCGCTAGGGCTTCGGTGTGCGGACAATCGACAATCTGGTTCTTTTCAATTAGGAACCCGGTCCAGAATTTCCTGGCTGACTCTCCGGGCTGTTGGACTATATGACCGAGGTCATCGGCGTCCGGAGGCCAGACATAAGTGCCTTGGAAGTTGTCTCTAAAGGCATCTTCCAAGTCTTCCCAGCTTCCAATAGAGTTTTCTGGGAGGCTGTTTAACCAGTGCCTAGATGGCCCCTTAAGTTTTAGGGGAAGGTATTTGATGGCGTGTAGATCATCACCGCGAGCCATGTGAATGTGGAGAAGAAAATCTTCAATCCATACTGCGGGATCTGTTGTGCCATCGTATGATTCGATGTTCACAAGTTTAAACCCTTCAGGGAACTCGCGCTCCATTACCTCATCGGTGAAGCATAGGGGGTGTGCGGCGCCTCTGTATCGGGCCAAGTCACGATGTAGTTCGGATGAAGTCCGTATGCGGTTTTCGGCTCGGGCATGATTATGCTTGTCGCGCCAGGCTTGATAGTCATCTTCTCGCATCAGTGCAGGCCCCCGTGATTCGTAGATTGATTTGGTATGTCCTGTTCTATTTTCCAGGTCCTGTCGTAGGTCATATGTGTATCCCCGAGCTATTGTTTCTCTGCTTTTGTGGCGAGGTGGTGCAGGTTGGTGGTGGTCTATCGGGTCCGTCAGCCGCATTATGCATGGGTGGTATGGGCTCCAACGCCTCGTCGTCGAATTGGGGTAGCAGCTTAAGCTTCGGGCAACTCTTTTTTGGTTGCTCGAGGCCGTATTATTAGGCTGCCAGGAAATTAGTGCATCTGTCGTTGAGCAGGTCTTGATCAGCTTGAAGCTTCTGTTGTTTCTTTTTTAGGCTTCTAGCCGTGGCTATTAGCCGGCGCCTGAAGCACTCTTGTTCGAGGGGTTCCTCTGGCACGATAAAATCTTCGTCGCCGAGGCTTACATCGTCCTCGAAGAGTGGCAGATAGTTGCTGTTCTCCGAGTCGTTGTTCTCTGTTTGTTCATCAGGGTCCGCTTGCCTGTCCTCCCGATCATCATGTTCGGATGTTGGTCCGAAGCGGTGGTTGGGGCCGCGAACCCTTGGAAGATCAAGTCTCCTTGGGTATCAGCGACATAGTTTAGATTTCCAAAACTGATCTGGTGACCAGGGGCGTAGCTGTCGATCTGCTCCAGGTGGCCAACCGAGTTGGCATGCAGTGCGAAGCCGCCGAATACAAAGATCTGGCCTGGGAGAAAAATCTCCTTTGTGGCAGCATTGTTGTAGATGATTGATGGAGCCATCGAGCCTTTTGACGACGGCACAATGGAACTCTCAATGAAAGCACCAATGTCGATGTCAAAACCGGCAGATCTTGGGTAGGGGGTCCCGAACTGTGTGTCTAAGGATCGAAGGTAACAGGAGACAGGGGACACGATGTTTACCCAGGTTCGGGCCTTCTTGATGGAGGCAATACCCTACTTCATGCTTGATTGACTTTGATGAGTATAACGGTTACAAGAGTTGATCTACCACAAGATCGTAGTGGCTAAACCCTAGATGTCTAGCCTATATGATTATGATTGCCTCTACGGATTAAACCCTCCGGTTTATATAGACACCGGAGGGGACTAGGGTTTGTACAGAGTCGGTTTACAGAAAAGGAATCTTCATATCCGTACGCCAAGCTTACCTTCCACGCCAAGGAGAGTCCCATCCGGACATGGGGGAAACTCTTCCCTCTTGTATCTCCACGGCCCATTAGTCGGACCCATATCACATAGCCCGGACGCCCGAGGACTCCATAATCCTAGACTCCCTCAGCGAAGCCGGGTATAATACATGTTCTACTCATGGTAAACTTCGTGCCATGCACGCCACCATCATAGTCTCCCCCAGATGGTTACAACTCATGATAATCAAGGGTATCCCCATGGAAACGACCTCTCTGAGGGTTCTCCATTATTCCCCAGTCAATTGCAAAGTCTAGGAGCGATAGGCTTTTACTATCACCTCGAATTACATCCACGTCCTAAACCTTAACAACGATAGTGATATACTTTGTGGTCATAAGGCACAAATGCTGAGTGGGGCCCCTTCACAACACTCACGAAGTTATTAAACTAAGAATTCAATAGAGGATCTCATATCCACATTAAACATTTCAGATCTTACACATACCAAGGGTCATCCATATCCCCGGGAACTTGGGGTCTACTCACACATGAGGGCAACAAACATATCATAACTATGGTAAGGGAATACATGGGTGAGAGATTCAAATGATATACCGAAGGATCCACTAGGGTTCTTGATGTTCCAGATGATAAGGATGTGGTTGATGATGGTGATGATGTAGTGGATGACGATGACGGTGGCGATGACGTTGCCCTCTTCTGCGGTGAGAAGGATCCCCTCCTTCTACTTGCCAATTCCTCCTCCGGATGAACTCCGGAGGCTAGGGTTCTATCTTGTGGATGAGTTTATGGTGTCTTTGAGCATATTATTCATGATCCATTAGACGGGGTGAAAACACTTGATCCAGTGGCGGTGGCATGCCATACGACCGCTCATATGGGTGCTTGCGGTCGTATGGAATGTCATCTTTCATAGTGAAAGCGCGGTGACGTCCAATCCTTTGGCCTCTTTGCTTGATTCTTTTATGAAAAGAGATCATCACCTTAAATGCGTGATTCCACCATCATTTCTGAGGATTTTCTCCATTAAATGATAATTCATGCAAAAGACGTTACTTGAGGGATTATCAACAAAAAGAAGTGAGTGAACGCGATAAAATTCCACAAAGCCTACTACGTAGGCACAAAATACTTAGTAAAAACATGGAATAAATTGGAATCATCAGTTACGTGTGTCATGCAATTGGTATGTGATGGCCGAACAACCGTCAACATTAACGGCAAGGTCGGCCACTTTTTCCCCCACCTTCTGTGGGGTTAGGCAGGGCGATCCCTTCTCACTGTTCCTATTTAACATGGTGGTGCATGCTCTAATGGCATCCTTGATCGTGCCAAGGCTGCGGGCCACATCCACAGGATTATCCCACACTTAGTGGCCCAGGAGGGGTTTTCCTCCTCCAATATGCTGATGACACGATCAACATGGTGGAGGGTTCTGACATGTATATCTCCAACCTCAAATTCCTCCTCCTTTTGTTCCAGCAAACGTCGGGGCTGACGATCAACTTCGACAAGAGTGAAGTCATGGTGCTAGGTTATACGGAGGAGGAGCGCCAACTGATTGCTGACAGGATCAATTATACTTGAGAGGCTTCCCCAACTACCTATCTGGGAATCCCCATTAGTTACTGGCGCCCTACGGTGGCAGATCTTTGACCATTAGTGTCCAAGATCCAGCATCGGGTAGAGCTATACCAGGCTGATGGCTCTCTAAGGCGACAAGGACAATTTTGATCAACTCGTCTTTGTTAAGTCTGCTCATGTTCATCATGAGTTTCTATAGCCTTCATGAAACCCTTCACCATGAGATAGCCAAGTATTAGTCTCACTTCTTCTAGACGGGCGAAGAGAATAAATAGAAGTACCACATGGTCTGGTGGCCGGACATCTGCCGCCCCAAGGACTAGGGAGGCCTCTAGATCATGTCCTCCAAGCACATGAATATTGCTCTCATTTCCAAATGGTTGTGGCATATTGTGAACAGTGAGTGTCGGTGTCAAAACCGGTGGATCTCGGGTAGGGGGTCCCGAACTATGCATCTAGGATCAATGGTAACAGGAGGCAGGGGACATGATGTTTTACCCAGGTTCGGGCCCTCTTGATGGAGGTAAAACCCTACGTCCTGCTTGATTGATATTGATGATATGAGTATTACAAGAGTTGATCTACCACGAGATCGTGGAGGCTAAACCCTAGAAGCTAGCCTATGGTATGACTGTATGTATCTGATCTATCGACTAGCCTGGCCTCGGTTTATATAATGCACCAGAGGCCTAGGATAACAAGAGTCCTAGCCGAATACGCCGGTGGGGAGGAGTCCTTGTCTTGATCACCAAGTCTTGTGGAATCTTCCATGTATGCGGCAGCTGTCCGAACTGGCCCATGAGTATACGGCCATGGGGGTCCTCGGCCCAATCTAACAGATCGGGAGACGACATGGTGAGTACCCCCTAGTCCAGGACACCGTCAGTAGCCCCCTGAACCGGTCTTCAAGTTAGGGATGCTCCTCGATTCTTCTGAACTGTTCTTCATCTTTGGTTGTTGGTCTTGAAAATTGGTTCAACAAATCTTCTCATCTTCGATCTTGAGGATCGCCGAAATGCATTCAACGAGTTTACACGTTGGGTATCCGAGGAGCCCCTTTAAGTTTCTGACCTTTATCAATGCCTTATTATTTTTATGCCCACCTCGGGTTTGAAGTTGTTCCCGGGAGGCAGTGTCCTCTTGCGTCTGAGCTCTAACTCCGGACTGCATTCGAGGTATCTTTTGCAGCCGAGCACCAATGTCAGACTACTTCCGAGCTCCAACGCCGAAATGTATTCGAGCTCCAACGTCGGACTGTTTCCGAGCTCCAACGCCGAAATGTATCCAAGCTCCAACGCCGGAATGTGTCCAAGCTCCAACTCCGGACTATATCCAAGATGTCATAGATCATCTTGGTCCAAAAAAGTTGAAGGAGTTTAGCCGAGCTTAATGCCGGAAATGCCCTCTATGGAGCTAGCCGCTAGCGCCCTACCTTTATGCCGGACTGCTTCCAAGGTGGTGCACCACCCCGACCGCGGGCTGATTTTTTGTGAATATTTTAACTGGTGCAGTTTATTCTCTGCCGATGTATATCCAGTAGCCCTCAAGGTGTGTATCAGTCTAAAACCCGAGATGCACCTGAAGGCAAGCATAAAACCACTGTTCCCAGTAGCCCCTGAGACTCAGGTCGATGCACGAAATCGGCCTGAGGATCAACTCCTAGCTCGGCAGCATACATAGGAATAAAAACGCAGTGTAATATATTAGAGATAATAGTGATCGGTGAACGGGCCCCCTGAGAGAGGGCCGTGAGAAGTCGCCGTGATATATAGCTTGATGCCAGATAGGTCCAGATGGTACTTATTGCTGTCCAAAGATGCGCTTCCCATAGTTCGATCAAGCCGAACGCTGAGCCCTTTGAATTTTCTGCATTGAATAGGCAATGCAGTAGCCCCCGAGACACTGGTCGGGTGGCAACACCAGATCAGGGGATCGATGTGCCCCTTTAATATTTGTAAATAATGAGCGCAAAGCCCAGTAGCCCCCGAGCCTTAATGTGGGCACGGGTGGCCGAATTAAGGATCGATATCCAGAGTAAAATCACAGATTATGTGTAATGATTCTATGTATCCAAGTACTTTACATCATTATTTTGACTCCATTGCGACCGTTTATCAGTTGAAAGTGGCCCATCGTCGACCTCTACCCCTTGGTAGATACTACGCAGGGTGTTTCCGCTGACGTCTATTGTGACAATTAGTTGTCGGCTGACCAGTTTACGTCTATTGTGACAGTTAGTTGTCGGCTTTCTCCACTAAGGTGCTTAACCATGCGAGCTGGAAGCACAATCGCAGTGGTTCTCCCTTTGCACACCTAGCCGAACAAAGTGGAACGTAGGAGGCAAGCACAGGAGCCGGGCAACCCAACTATTGACCAAAGACACAATTCGAAACCGATGCATATATGGCAATATCCGAGAGTGTTTTTGCCGAATCTCTAAAGGTGTTCGGCGTTGCACTATGAGACTAATGCTGGAAACACACAAATAGTTTAAAAGTGCCATAGGCTTGAAAAACCAAAAAATGTCAGTGAAAACCTGACGTCCGAACAAGATCAAGTGTTCGATGCCAATCTGAAAATTGGACTTTAGAAAAAAAAGTGCTTCTGTCGTGCTTTAACATGACACATCCTATCTCAAGACTCCAAGCGCTTAAGCCTATGGCTTCAACCTCCTATCCCGAAGGTGGAGTACTTTTCATTAGGGTAGTTTAGCAAACTAAACTCTAGCGGCTTTGAGAGAGAAATTAGGCTCCTCAGCTAGTGACCACATACTTGTGTCGAAAAAAGGAATGATAAATAATAATAATAATAATAATAATAATAACTTTGCAATGACTAAGAAGAACACTTATTATAAAACGGCTCATATAAATTTAATAAGAATTTTATGTATAATGATTGTATGTACCAAAGAACTTATATCATATCTGTGTTCACCCGAACTTTAAACGTGTCTTAACCGACCGTCGGCTTTTCCCTCTTCGGTCAAGGACTGAAAAGTGCTATGTACTCCACCTGTCGAGAATATTGATGGTGTTTCCAATAACCAGGCAATCAGGCCATAAGGCTGTAACAGACAAAGTGCGCTCAGGGAACTTATGCTATATTACTGGCGAAGTGTAAGAAGCATCTTCGAAGAAAATAGTACCCCCACCGATACCTTTCTTCGGTGCTCATTGTTACTATGAGACTTGTGCAATAAATTTTTTGTACTCATGAGTTCTGTTGTGTGCCGACCATCATTGAAAACAATAAGAGCGCTAGCTTTCGGCTTCATCCAGTCTGAGGTCCGGCTCGGATGACCCGATTGTGACAATCGCAGAGGTGCTCCCTTTACTCCCTAGCCGAACAATCGGGAACGTAGGGGTAAACACAGGAGCGAGGCAACCCAGCTTGCAAATCGCTTAAGTCAATATGGTGCATATTGTGGCATAATACACGAACAAGGAACGAAGCCATACAAGTATAATCATATGCAAGAGGAAAAGCTTCATAAAGGAAGCCCCCAAG
Source organism: Triticum urartu (assembly GCF_003073215.2). Lineage (NCBI taxonomy): Eukaryota > Viridiplantae > Streptophyta > Magnoliopsida > Poales > Poaceae > Triticum > Triticum urartu. Next base: position 555,713,323 of record NC_053023.1, read on the forward strand.
TAAACGGGGTATTTTAATTTGTGTGTCACAAACAAAGTTTGGATAAGGAAAAAAATTCACAAGAAACTTTTTTCCAAAAAAGTATAATGCTTGGTCGAGCCAAACACAAGTTAAAAATTTAAAACTTTGAGCATGAAGGCAACTTAGCTGGTTAATGTGTTCGGTATTGATGACACAGTCCGAGCTTGATGCGGGACAAGGTTCCATCCCCCAAGCCGGTCCCGAGGTGGCGGAGCAAATAGCTCGACACTCCGAAGTGGTGACATAGCACGGTCAATGCAGGCCGGCAGAGTGACGTCGAAGTCCCCGGCAAGGGGTAATGAAGTGTTGACGAAGCACCCCGTCCAGCCGAGGTGACGCCAAAGGATATAGTCCGGCTGGATCATTTTCCTGTGCACAAAATAGTGCAAACCGGAGATAATAGTAATAATAATAACAATAAATCATTGCATAATAAATAATTTATTCAAAGTGAGTAATAAAAGAAATATGACCTGGCGCCGAAGTCAATGTCGATGCAGGGTGTCGGCGTGATGCGGTAAAGGCGTGGTGAAGCCTGAATTCACAGGTCGGTCCGAGTTCTAGACGCGGCGTTGGCCGGACTATGTACGGAAACTGACCGAACCGCCATGCGACCGTCGTTAATGCGGCCACCATTTGATAGACCTGTGTGCATATAATGGAAAAACCAGAGTAATAATTCCTTGGGAAAAATGAACTCAAACAAGCAAAAAGTACTAGGATTAATAGCACCTGGTTTATTTGTTGTAGCAATCCAAAGAAAGGTGATTCCAAAAATTGGGACTCGATCCGCACACCCATTGCCTGATGGGCGATAAAGCGACGGTATGGCGATGCTGGCAAAGGTTGGCTCGGCGAGGCAAAGCCCTCGGTCCAGCTAACGTGACGGAGCTGGTCAGCTAGTGACGCCGAAGTCTCCGGAGTAGGTTGATGAAGAGATGGCGAAGCCCCGGTCCAGCCGAGATGTCGAAGCCTCGATGTCAGCCGATGAGTCGAAGTAGGTCGGCGTGATGGACACCAGCTTGAAGAAGCAATAGTGCGGCCCTGTCGATGCAGGTCGTGACATGGTCGATGCCGGCTTGATGAAGTGACCGTGCAGCGATGCCGGTATGCCCGCTCCGTGTAATCCGTGGGGCGGCGATGTTGGTGATGATTTATCCTTCACGATGTCGGACTCTTGTTTGGCTTGCCGAGATGATGATCCAAAGAAGTTGAGCTCGGCTCAACAAAGTGACGACATGTCTAGCGCAGGTCGGCAGCCTTGGAGCAATATTACCGGACTGGTTTGACACCAGCATGATGATGAAGATGACCTCAGGGGAGGCTTAAAAATTTACGGGCACGTGTTTAAAAACAACGCACAATACCCTAGAAGAGAATTCCTCTAAAAAGGTTGTCCAATATCACGTTCATAAAGAAACATGAATTCGGGTCGGATCCGTATCGCGCAGAAAACAGATCCGAAAATTGGTCCACTCATCGGAAGGTTCCCGGAGTTTGAACCGTCGGATCAAGCTGAAATTTGGAGGGGTGGTAGATATGGCAATTCCGCAGTATATGAAGTTATGAACAGTTGGATCTTCCAAAGGACCTCCGAGCTGGGCTTTGGACGCCACACCCTAAACTCGTCCAGATTCCCGTCCAAATTTGACAAGGCTCAGGTATATCGTAGATTGTCGGAGATTCCTCCATCGAAACTCGACGAAATTTGTGCATGGCTGTTGTAGACGTAATCCTGCACTATTCCACCGAAGCAATCGTCAAACCGACGCTCGAGGAGGTGGTGACAGCGAATACAAGTTCGTTGTCCATAAAAACAGCACGGCCGCCCGAGGGCAATGTTGACATTGAGCCCTCGAGCTCCATGGATGACTCCTCTATGATCATGATAGAGATCAGAGTTGATGTTGAAGAAGGCCCCGTCCGAACATGACGATCGGAGATGGAGCACGGTCCTCGGTCGAGCCAAGGTGACCAGTCGAGCCGGCGACGAAGATGTCGGCATCGCAGTTGACCTGCGGGCGAGCAATTGATCCTTTTGCTGATCACACAGCGGAACTCTCAATGAAAGCACCAATGTCGGTGTCAAAACCGGCGGATCTCAGGTAGGGGGTCACAAACTATGCATCTAGGATCGATGGTAACAGGAGGCAGGGGACACGATGTTTTACCCAGGTTTGGGCCCTCTTGATGGAGGTAAAACCCTACGTCCTACTTGATTGATATTGATGATATGAGTATTACAAGAGTTGATCTACCACGAGATCGTGGAGGCTAAACCCTAGAAGCCAGCCTATGGTATGATTGTATGTATCTGATCTATCGACTAGCTTGGCCTCGGTTTATATAATGCACTAGAGGCCTAGGATAACAAGAGTCCTAGCCGAATATGCCGGTGGGGAGGAGTCCTTGTCTTGATCACCAAGTCTTGTGGAATCTTCCATGTATGCGGTAGCTGTCCGAACTGGCCCATGAGTATACGGCCATGGGGGTCCTTGGCCCAATCTAACAGATCGGGAGACGACATGGTGAGTACCCCCTAGTCTAGGACACCGTCAGTGAGGGAGGGCTTTGACTGGATGTCATCAAGGCAAAATACTTACGCGGCCAACCTCTCACGTTCTACCAAAGATCCAGTGGATCCTAGTTCTGGCAATCTGTCACCCCGCTACTTCCAGTCCTACACATCGGCTCCTCGATCTCCATGGGCACGGGATCGGCAACCCTGTTTTCGCTCGACCGGTGGGTGTCCGATCAGCCTCTTGCGTCCAAATTCCCGGAGCTCATCCCCATTTGTGCCGCCCCTCACATCTCCGTTGAGGCTTCCCTTATTGACTTAGGGAGCCTCGCATTCCGACGTGCATTCAGGGCCCATGGAACTAGCCGCATGGGAAGCTCTACTTACTTGCGTTGCTCTACACTCCCCAGGCCTCGCCCCAGATCAAATTAGTTCGCATCTGGAGCAAAGTGGGTGCTTATCCAATCGGTCCCTATACCGGTCCATCAAGCCTATGTCGGGCCTGGAGCCCTTTCACTAATCTGGTCGATCCGGATACTGCTCAAGATCAGAATCTTCCTTGGGCAATGGATTCTTGGTAGAGTGTCATCCGAGGTTGAGGTCCTCAAGCGCAATGGCCCTGGAGATGGCATATATCCCTTGTGTGATGTTGAGGAAGGGTCCAACCACATATTCTTCATGCGCGTGGCGGCGCAGTTCCTTTGGGCCTGCTTCCGAGAAGTTTTGAGAGGCGGATGGTGCCACTCTAATTTCCCGGACCTCTTCCAAGAACTACAAGGCGGCCCTGCCGGCACCCACCGCATTAGGTGGCTGGGCATTGGGGCCCTTTTGTCTGGATGGTTTGGACAATCCGCAACAAGCTTGTGATTGAACACGCTCCATTGCTCCAATCTTCTGACGCTTTATACAAATGGTGTGGTTTCTTGCAGCTGTTGAAGCCGCTTAGCCATGCTTCAGACCGTGCTGACATCGACTCGCTTGTGTGTGGACTTCACTCGTTGGCACTTCTCTTGGTGCCTCCTCCACCCCCGCCACCATCGTGGCCTGACTAGGCACCCTCCTCTTCAGGTGAGGGACAGGAAACGTCGATCATGTTGTTGTTTTAGATTTCTTTGTTTGGGCTTGTTGAGTTGTGCCCGCATGACCTTGTGCACCTTATGTCCGTGATGCCTACCTTTTTCATGTTGGAACTATGTGTGTGTCTCGTGGTAACTTGGCGTTTGCTTTATTTATAAAGCGGAGCATAAAGCCTTTTCTAGTATTAAGTACAAAGTTGTGCTAAATCAGCAACAATTAATATAGATTTGTACTAAATCAACAATAATTAATATAGATTTGTACCAAGCATAGAACATTTTGTAGTATCTAGTAATGAGGAATATAACAAAGAAGCAAATGGCTTGGCTAATTACTTCTTACTGGGTATAGATCATTGGCTTGGACACACACACACACACACACACACACACACACACATATATATATATATACATCTGGGCTATTCTGCGCGTAACAGAATATTATTCTGTTACCCTACTTGAACTGATGAATTCAAGTGGTTGAACTGATGAAATTCGAGCGGTTGAACTGATGCTTTCTGTTGCTGTTAAAAATCGTCTTCTTTAGTTCAAATTTTTTGTTAATTTTTTTTGTCGAAATGGGGCGTGTAATATATCGTTGGAAAGCTCTTGACATCCACATTTTAGTCTTATAATTTGTTTTTGCAAAAAAAAATTATGATTTAAGAGCAGTTTTGAAAAAAACCATTTTTTTCAAAATCAAAAACGTGAATCGTATTTTGGACTTAATTTTCAAACGGTTTGTCGGAATTGAGCAAATGAGATGGCGTTGGAAAGGTTGTGAAAATCCGCATCTTCCATATATCTACTATTTTTTTAAATTATATATGATTAAAAGTAATTTGAAAAACGGTGAAATTCTGGGCGAAACGTTTTTTCACTGTATTTTGCAAACGGTTTGTCGGATTGACGCAAATGATACGACATTGGAAAGCTATGGAAAATGCGCAACTTTTGCGTATAGAAAGTGTTTTCTAATTCCTTACGGTTTAAATAGGAATTCAAATATGGTTAAAATTGGTTTTGAACACGGTTTTTTTAAGAAAGTTTGTCGAAATGGGGCAAATAATATACCATTAGATAGCTATCAAAAATGCGAAACTTAGTCATGTTGAACGTTTTCTCTACTTCGCAACCGTTTAGGAGTAATTTTGAATAAGGTGAAACACATCGTATTGTTTTTCCTGTCTAAAAAATAGAGTACTCATATTGATCTATGTCTATGTTTGTACTGAGTTATTTTTCACAGAGTAGTTTTAAATGGTTCCGAAAAAAGAGTACTTTGAACGGATGTCTTTATGATTTTATACTTGCTCCCATATTTTAAGAGTAATTTTGAATACGGTGAGAATCATCGTGCTGTTTTTCTGTCCGAAAAACTGAGTACTCGTACTGATCTATGTGTGTGTTTGTACTGAGGTATTTTTCAAAGTAATTTTGAATGGTTCCGAGAAAAGAGTACTAGCACTGATGTTCATATGGGTTTGTACTGAGCATGTTTTCACATACTAGACTTCACTCTATTTTTTGGGTATCATAGTCCCCGAACTTGCATGGTTTATATCGCTGAAGTGAATGATATTTTTTAAAAGGAAAAAAATTGTGTGTTTGTTTTTTAACTCAATTTTCTTGCAAGATGTTTTGGACTTCTCTTGTTTTGTGACTTAACTTTTACCATTTGATTTTCCATTGTGTTTCATGTTGTTTGAGCTTTTTTCTCAAACTTATTTGCAGCGTCGTGTTGAACTTACAACTTTTTTATTTGTGAACTTGCTGTGTTTTTACAATGCTAATATGCATGAGAGCAGGGCGAGGGCAACGATAGAAGGAAGCTACGTGTGATGATCGTGGAAGCACTGTAGGGCTGAGCCACAATAATGGTTGATGGCAAGCTGGCACGGCATAACGTGTGGCGGAGAGGCATGGGGATGAGTGGGCGGCGCACTAACATTTCACTTGAGATGCGCCTGCTGGACTGACCTCATTATCCCATCTGGACAGATCAATCGCAGAACTTGGACGTCAGCATCACAAAATTCCAAAAGCTAAATTTTTCAAATTGATCATTGTTTTTAATTCCTACTAATCAATATTTTTGATTCAAACCATTTTTTATTCTTGTATGCACATCAAGCTGTCATGTACTATACCTTCTTTGAAGAAGTAGCAATCATCTCATCATATACATAAATTTTCTTGTCCGAACTTATGGTATCATCATCACTGAACCTGCATGGTTTCTGTTGCTGAACTAAAATAAACTTTTACCCAAATAAATGTGAACATTGGGACATTTGTACAACAAGAACTGAATCTAATACCAATATTGAACTTGCAGGTTTCATCTAGCTACCAACGTCAAATTTACTGATCCTAAAATCAATCACCACCACAAGACAATAAAGTTCTCCAAATGGTTGCTCGAGGAAGAGCTAGCTGCTGAATCCGATCACATTTACCGCTGGGAACAGCCAACCACTAGTTTGTAGAGGGATTTAGCGACGTCGGCAGCCGCCATCTTGCACCTGAGAATCAAACCAAATATTCAGGCGGATAAATAAGTGCACAAGAGATATTTCTTTAGCAAGACATTTTCACGGAACAGGCAAACCAAACTTTTTCAATGAACAGGAAAATCAATTTCTTATAAAGCTTCCTAGCCCATTAGCTTCAACCTTTACAAGACAAACTTCTTTCTAGGGGCAGAACAGAAGATGAACTTCTAACCTGCAGTTTTTCGCACTGAATTCCAATCACATGTTGAACTTTCTAACCTGCAGTTGCAAAGAAGCCGTCCCAAGTCAGGCTAGACAAAGATGTCCGGTTGGCTCTTGCCGTATATGGAGAATTTCTAGATTTTGGTAAAACAATTGAAGTAGCTTGGTCTGGTTAGTATCACTATCACCATAACTAGATACCTGTACTACTTTTTGACTATAACAAGAAAAGAAAGCACTAGCTAGTGTTCAAAATATAGAAAGGGTGATATTTCTTAAATACAAAATTCAGAAAAGAATGGTGCTCTCTATCAGATTGTTGATGCATGAAAATCGTATGAACTTCATATACTGCAATAGAGTTGCATCAAGTGCACACACACATTGGCGCGCGTCTTGCTACACCGAAAGCTTGCGATGAACTGTTTAAAGTATGAAAACTGAACCTTTTGTTCTCAAGTACTGACACTACAAAATATAAATATATATCCATTGTTTCTAACACAAAAGAGTGACCACGAATACCAGCACTACAAAAATGCACTCTACAGGTATAGACTACAACATACTTCACATTACCAGAATGCAATTCTTTTTGTAGATGATATATTTTTCCGACGAACTAATGAACTGAACAAGATTCACATGAGACATATGACTTTTGGGGATTTCCTCAAGATTATGCGCAATAAAGCATCCGGACCGAAAAGAACAGACAAGTTGAACTGAAAACCAAAATAAATGGCCTCTGGGTTCCTCATATAGCAACTAAAACTTCAGTACAACGACACCTTTTATTGTTGCACTACTACTTAAACAAGGTAAATCAATAAAAAACTGAACTAACAAACATCTACTTAATATCTTTGTGCATGCCCATGGCGGCAGTGTGCAACCGTCGAGCATGTAGCTCGAGTGCTGGACGCAAATGCCCTTAGTGGTGGCCGCTATCGCCGCAAGAATGTTGGACGTATTGCCAGCTAGCATCCACGAAAACCGAGACAAAATTGAGTCTTGCACAAGATCAAACTAATATAAACGCTTTGTTGCATCCATCAGCAGTCATGCATAACCAAGCAATGTGCAAAGCAGAGGGGCTGGTGTGTTCTCCCTGTGTGTGTGCTCGACTTGGACGGATGTGCGGTGCTTGGTGAAGATGGTGGCCGCAAACCACGATTCTACTTGTACTGGCGTCAACGCTCCACTTGGACGGCTGCCAGCACCCCTGGTGGAATTCAAGCTACAGCCAACATTAGCAGGAATTCAAGCGAAAGAAGCGAGAGAGGTTAGTGAAGAGAGGAGAACAGGAGAGACCAGCATAGTGGAGGTTGGGAAAGGAGGCAAACTCCTGAGCTGCGGCGTCGAACGACTTGACGCTGTGTCATTGAACGGCCCATGGTGGCGGCAGTGAATGATGCCGTGCTATCGCGCAGGGCCAGCACCAAGGCTAGCACGCATGGGATCCTGCGTGCGGCGGCTCGTCGGACCTGGATGGCGGTAAAGAGAACATAGCGGCCCTGCGATGTAGACCTGGGTGGCCCCGAAGAGGGCCGGGGATGCGGACGAGCTCAGCGGGGATTCTCGGGGCGGCGGTTCAATTAGAAACACATAGTAGCAATTTTGCTGCCATCAAATGAAATTTGCATGGTTCAATTAGAAACACACAGTAGCAAACATACTTGCAGATTTTTTTTGTGTATAAAAAAGCTAGTGGTTTAAATTGAAAACATGGACAGTGCCACCACACATTTTCTTTTAGTATATCTTCTCATTTTCATCCTACAGTGCATGTTTTGTGTTATAGGAACAAAATGGAAAACATAAAGGGAATCATACTTATGATTGGGAATTAGATATACTGAATAGCTTACATTAGATGGTGGTCGCAGTCCCACTTGGACTGCAGCCAGAGCTCAACTTGGACGGCTCCCAACAACCGTGTATACCCCTGGCTGCTGCAAGTTCGACTTGGTGAAGATGGTGCAAAATAGATAAACCCATTTTTTAACACAAAACTGCAAAATGCACTGTACAGGCAGAGAGTACAACATACAACTCTCATTCTCAAAAATATTCAAACATAAATAGCTCTCAGAGTCTGAGCTGTTGTTTAGTTTTTTGCCGAACTGATGCAAAAATCACAGTGATTTGTCATATAACATAAAACCAATGAACCGAACTGTTTCAATAACACTCATGAACTTTCGTATGTGCTTATTTATGAATTGGTAATAACATACATAGTGAAATGGTAGGCCTAGTGTATTTTTTCCTTTGTACATAGCGCATTTTTACGAGCTACATAGGCAAGATATACATGATAATCTGTTTAGAAAAGCATTTTTGAAGGCATGTTTTTGAGGCAACCAAACCTGACCAAGCATGGAGGCTTCCCAGGAGGGTCTCCCCATCCCAGTACTAGTCCATTTAGGGTCTCATCGCATTTTGGAGTTCTTTGGGATCCAATGGTTCACCCAATTAAATAGCATGCAAAAATCTTAATCATCTTCGGATTTCACTGTTAAAAATGGGTTTCAAACACCACTTCTAGACAGATAGTGCTTATTTTTCTCTCGGACGTCGACTGAACAGACAAAAACAGAACGCATTACTTGCGCCAACAATCCAGAAATCCCCTGAACACAAAACTAAAACTGAAAATTATTGAGATACCTTTGGGCGAATCACTCTGCATATGTTGCTTCAGATGCGCTGGTTAGACTGGCTCGCACGTCGACCTCACAAAACTCGCACTTTGGACGGTTCTCCTCCCATCTGCACTGACAGCTTGCAGAACATGCATGAGGAAACTCACTAAACAAGCTCACCACCTTGTGGTGTTAGGAAACAAACAGTAGCAGTCTTTGAACTGAAACTAGATTTCGTATTGAATTATACTAAATCAAGAAATTGAACTGAGTGTGTGACGAGTTAGTCAATGTGAAATTGAACTGATTGTTTCACATCATGCTGCAGGAGCGGGGTGGCCAGCAGCCAAGGTTATGGGCTAGAGAGAAGGAAGGGGGAAGAGGAACTGATGGGAGGGGCGGGTCTGACCTGATTCCAGGGGCGCTCACATGGGATCCAGGCACAGGAGCAAGAAGTGACAGCTTGCCAAAGTTGCTCGTACGGTGGCGTATCAAGGAGAGATTGCGGTAGCACGGTGAGACCGTGATGCGGGCGCCCCTAAGCTGATGTGAATTTTGTTGCCAAACTGCTGTGCAATCATGCAATGAGTGAGCTACCATATAATATGAAGTCGAGCTCTCTCTAACACACATCAAAATATTTTTTACGGTTGTTCTGTATGAACTAATGACAAAATACACATTGAACTGATAATAATATATTATTTTTTCATATAGGAAACATGTTCTTCTCCACATGAACTGATACCCTAACACAGAGAGAATTGTTTCCATGCTTTTCTAAGAACTGAGGATAAAATAAATAGTGAATTTCCAGGATCTCATTGCAACCTTGCTTCCTATTCAATTAAGGATTCATGTGACATTTGCTTCCCATTTCATCAGTACTAGTACGACTCAACAATAAGTTCAGAATTGTAGACGGCATCCTTGTCAGTACGACTCATCAGTACTATATGGATGTTACTTTTAGCATTAAGAATAGTACTGATCGGTACTAATATTGTGTAAGTTGTACTGATCAGTACTGCTACTTGTCGTCGACATGCACTGATCGGTACTAATATTGTGTAAGTTGTACTGATCAGTACTCGCAAGGTAAGTAGAGTGGAGTAAAATCTGCAGCTTCCATTGCAGCGGAGATGACGTCGACATGCACTGGAGCATGGCGTGCTGGAGTGATACACTTCGCGTAGACCGGTACTTGAACTTGCTACACATCCACACTAGCACCAGTAGCACAAGTTAAAAAAACACATGGCAGCACATTCAGTTGAAAATAGAAGAAAGCAGAACACAACATTTAGAAGATGCTCCAAATGCCGCACACGAGCGAGACCAGGATGCAGACGCAAAGTTGAACGGCCAGAGCAGATCAACCAGGACGGACTCCACAGATGCACAGGGGGCGGGAGGAGAGAGGCGCGCGGCCGTCGGGAAACATGTGTGACATGATTTTGTGGTGGAATCACTAATGTCCTGAATGCATTACATGAAGAGTGAAAGGGAGAGGAGTCACCAAACACACACATCCAAAGTGCATGTCTCTCGTTTCCTGAGCATTTTCAGTGCAGGTTCATTACTGAGGTTTTTTTTCACAAATTCAGGACACTTTTTTGGCTTCATAGGTGCATTTTCAGTGCTGAATACCCGCTACCAAGTCTGCATGAACAGTTCAAGAACTCGTGATCATAGGTAGCAATTCATTGGTTCAAATAATATAGGCGTCACATGTGGATGAACAGTTCAACAATTCAGGTTTCATCAGTGCAAAGCTCAAATGAATGCAAGTGGAGATGCTCGATCCGGAGAGGGGAGGGGCCGTACCGGGTGGCGCTTGTGCTTGCCCATGGCCAGAATAGGCAGCGGTGCACCGTGGTGGACGAGATGGCTGGGGCGGGGGTAGCACGCCAGCAGGTTGGCGTCGGCCGGCTCGATCCAGAGTCCTCGCTCGTGGCGAACTTATCCACGGAGGAGAAGGCGAGGTGGCTCATGGGAAGGAGCAGCAGTATATGGCGGCACGCGGTTGGGGCGTCGACCGGTGTCACCTGGACAGTGGAGCAGGCGCAGCCGCGCATGGCAGAGCTCGGGAGGCGGACTCTTTTGGGAAAGAGTGGGGGGAAGGGATGGCCGGCGAGCTCGGGGAGAGGGGCGGCGCGTCAGGGGAGAGGGGCGGCGCGGCGGTGCATCTGGGGAGAGGGGCGGCGCGTCGGGGGAGAGGGGCGGCGCGGCGGCGCATCTGGGGAGAGTGGCGGCGGCGCGTCGGTGTAGAGGAGTGGCGCCGCGGTGGGGGACGAGGATGACGCCGCGGTGGGGGACTGGGGTGGCCGTGGGCGGCGCGAGGCGGCGGGGCATGGGGCGGCGGCGAGGCAGGGGTGGATGGGACTGGGGACTCGGGAGGTGGGTGGGCGAGTTGGTGTGGAATTTCTTTTTCTTTTCTTTTCAATCCATCCGGTTCGGGCCCGTGGGCTAGATTCAAGAAATTGTGTCCGCGCGCCCTAATAGAGGCGAGGGGTAATAAAATATTATTTTATTACTAGTAACAGAATAGTCCAGTCCTATATATATTTGAACTATCTAGCAAGCCAAAAGTAGTCGAAAGAGAGATATATACTTGTGTTGTGTGGTGAAGTTTATGCTGACGGGGAGAAGGGTGGTTGTCTTTGTGATGATTATCCTTGAATGTATCGCCGTTCTTACCCAATGTAAGTGTAATATAAACAATTTAAGTAACTGTAATCATAAGCTTCAGTTGTTTCAAATTAATTTAATGTCAAAAAATAAAAGAACAAGTTAACCTAAGCTCCTAAATTTGTGTATGCAGCTCAAGATACCGACCAGATGGATGGCAAAAAGTGGGAATCTTGCCCATGCCTTCCAAGTGATCCACCCTGCCAAAATAATTTATGCTACTGTTGTACTGACTTAGGGGGTGACCTTTGCTTTGAAACCTATCTCAAATGCAAAGACGGTTGCGGCTGCCATCGTCCCCCAAATCCGATCTCCGCTCATTCTGTTCAATTGTCGTGAGCTAGTGTTCTATATCAACTTCGATGCAAAATAACATTTACCAAGAGACTTGAATAGATAGTTTTGATATAACAATCTTGTGTGGTCTTTTATTGTTGTGTTTTATTTTAATTTGTTATCAATTTTGTCAAATCCCCCTAACAAAAATATTTGTATTAAAATTGTAGAAAACATGTAAATATACATACACATGCCGGAATATATGTGTAGGATATTATGCGACAACTCTCCAAGCAAAATAAAGGAATGAAATCTTGTAAAGCAAGGAAAAACATGCGACGAAGTGCTAGTCAAGGGGAGACTTGTGTGAGATCTCACATTAGGTGAGATCAATTAGATTGATTTAAAAAACATTTTAAATATTTACAAATTTTGTATAGACATACATCAATGTTTGATGTTCAACCTCAAAAAAATTCAGCTCCAAATTCGACTTATATTAAGAGAAACAAAAAAGATAAAATCAGATGTGAATAGTGCCTTGATCTCAACACATGAGTAGGATTTGAGTGGAAATCAACTTGTGGAAGGCTAGAGATCAAGATTCTTGTGGTAGGATTGGAATGTCTTGATCTCTACACATGAGTAGGTGGTTCTCTCTCAGAAAATGAGTAGTGGAAGTGTAGGCACGTTCCGATGGCTCTCTCTCAGATGGAGAAGGGGGTGGATGGGTATATATAGCCTCCACAGAAAATCCAACCACTACACACATTTGACCCAACTCGATCAGACCGAATAGAAGAACTCGGTGAGACCGATTCAGTTCAAAATGTGAACGTTAGGAATCTCGGTGGGACCGACTGGAACAACTCGGTGTGACCGATGCGCTAGGGCTAGGGAAAAACCTCATCTCAATGAAGCCGATTGCTTGAACTCGGTGAAACCAATTTCAGCGAAGAGCAAATAGATAGTTGGTCAAGCAAACTCGATGGGAGCGATCACTCATTCCGGTGAGACCGAAATGTTACGAAGGGAAACAGAGAGTTTGCAGGGCCATCTCGGTGAGACCAAGATGCATACTTGTGTAACCGAATTGCTAGGGTTTTTGGCAGTGGCTATGTTAAATGAACTCAGTGGCGCCGGATGGATCATTTCAATGGGGCTGAGTTTGATTTTGAGTTTTGGACATATTTGAAAGAGAAAGTGGCTGAGGGTTTTGGAGCTATATCACTAAGCACTTTGAGCAAGTAGACCATTAAGCAACATCTCATCCCCCTTTTAATAGTATTGGCTTTCCTATGGACTCGATGTGATCTTGGATCACTAACATAGAAATGAAGAGTCTTGAGCTTTTGCCAATCTTTGTCCTTTTCATTTTGAGGGGTCCACATCTCTAGTCCATGCCATGCCAATCATTGAACTTTCTGAAATATTTAACTTGAATGTATATTAGTTCAATGAGCTATATGTTGTTATGAATTACCAAAAAAACCCGGGGATTAGCCCTTTTTGGTAATTGATGACAACATATAGATCAAAGCTTCGACAAATCATAATATGAATGAAATACATCGTCGCTTTGTGAAGTATGTGATAAGCAAGAGCTCCCCCTAGATTTGTGCATTATTTAAAAATTTGCTTTTGAATGCAAATGCACAATCGACTAGGATCATAAGTCACTCTTCCATGTCACGTACATCTTGGTGGAGTGCACAAAATGATAAGAGTTAAATAACATGCACTCATCACCAAAGATAAAAGTGATTGATTATACACAAATATTCATAGATATAAGCATGCAAGCACACAATAAGCATGGTATGATCAAACACATGATCACATAAGTACCTCATGAGCATAACACAAATTGCAGCATAGGAAATAAACAACCAAAGGACCAAAGTAGCAAGTAGCAAAAAAAACCAAAAAAGAGCAAGACACTCTCTCTCTCTCTCTCGAAGCCTATGATCTATACATCCCCCCTTTGGAACAAGTTACCAAAAAGTTTGAAAACATATAGTTCTATGCGGCACTCTAAGCACGATCTCCTGGAGCTCCTGAACGAGTCTTCTGACTTGTCGCTCCGGTGTGCGTAGATGAGTGGAGAGGAGGGCATCTGCAAATGCTTCGGCAGAAGTATGTGGAGCTGGAGGGGTTGACACTAGAGGTACTGAAGGAAATATGCCCTAGAGGAAATAATAAAGTGGTTATTTATATTTCATTATATCATGATGAATGTTTATTATTCATGCTAGAATTGTATAAACCAGAAACTTAGTACATGTGTGAATACATAGACAAAACAGAGTGTCCCTAGTATGCCTCTACTTGACTAGCTCGTTAATCAAAGATGGTTAAGTTTCCTGACCATAGACATGTGTTGTCATTTGATGAACGGGATCACATCATTAGAGAATGATGTGATGGACAAGAGCCATCCGTTAGCTTAGCATAATGATCGTTAAGATTTATTGCTATTGCTTTCTTCATGACTTATACATATTCATCTGACTATGAGATTATGCAACTCCCGAATACCAGAGGAACACCTTGTGTGCTATCAAATGTCACAATGTAATTGGGTGATTACAAAGATGCTCTACAGGTGTCTCCGAAGGTGTTTGTTGGGTTGGCATAGATCAATATTAGGATTTGTCACTACGAGTATCAGAGAGGTATCTCTAGGCCCTCTCAATATTGCACATCACTATAAGCCTTGCAAGCAATGTGACTAATGAGTTAGTTGCAGGATGATGCATTATGGAACGAGTAAAGAGACTTGCTGGTAATGAGATTGAACTAGGTATGAGGATACCGATGATCGAATCTCGGGCAAGTAACATACCGATGACAAAGGGAATAACGTATGTTGTCCTTGCGGTTTGACCGATAAAGATCTTCGTAGAATATGTAGGAACCAATATGATCATCTAGGTCCAGTATTGGTTATTGACCGGAGACATGTCTCGGTCATGTCTACATAGTTCTCGAACCCGCAGGGTCCACATGCTTAACGTTCAATGACAATTTGTATTATGAGTTATGTGTTTTGGTGACCAAAGATTGTTCGGAGTCCCGGATGAGATCACGGACATGACGATGAGTCTTGAAGTGGTTGAGAGGTAAATATTGATATATTGTACGAAGGTATTTGGACACCGGAATGGTTTCGGGACGTTTCGAATATTTATCGGAGAACCGAGGGGTTACCGGACCCCCCGGGGAAGTAAAGGGCCTTCATGGGCCATAGGGGAGAGGGGAGGCAGCCTACAAGGGGTGGCGGGCCCCCCTCCCATAGGGAGTTTGAATTGGACTAGGGGAGGGGGCGCGCCCCCTTTCCTTCTCATCTTCCCTCTCCCTTCCCTCTTTCCCCCTCCATGAGAAGGAAAAAAGGGGGGCGAATCCTACTAGGAGTGGAGTCCTAGTAGGACTCCCCCCACTACAAAAAAAGACACATCCGTGACATTTTGGGCCGAACAAATTTTTTTCTGTCATACATATGACACTTCTATGATGATAATTGTGACAAAATCCGGTATCATCATAGATGTGGTGGGATCCTACTTCTATGACAAAAAATCATGACAGAAAATGGGCTTTTCGTCCTGGGCGGGCCGGAGACGCAGCTGCATGACATTCTTTAGGCCGTCCATGACGGAAAAAACTGTGGTAGAAGCGATGGGGAGGAAAATTTCGGGGAGTTCCCGGTTACGGTGGGAGGTCGGGGGCCGAGCGATGCACGTTTCTCTCGTACACGTACGCGCGTGTGTGCGAGGCGTTGGCTCTAACTGAACCCGAGCGAGGCGTTGGGCTCTAACTGAACCCGAGCGATTGCACTGCAGGCTACGCGTTACTGAACCCGAGCGATCGATCGATGGCTGTTAACTAAACCCGATCGAGTGATTCCTTCGCTACTACTGCTAACTGAAGCCGATCGATGCTGCCTCTGGGATGAACAGTGAGCGTTGCGGCGGGTTTGGATGAACAGTGAGCGGTGGCGTTGCCTCTGGATGAACAGGACCCTGTGGTGTGGTGGAGGGTTGGATGAACAGTAGACGGTGGAGGGGTTCCCGTGGAGGGTGGTTGAACAGGACCCCGTGGTGTGGAGGGCTGGATGAACAGTAGATGGTGGAGGGGTGCCCGTGGAGGGGTGGTTGAACAGTAGCCGGTGGAGTAGCGCGCGGTGGAGGCTGGATGAACAGGAGCCCGTGGAGGCTGGAGGAGGTCGACGGTGGAGATGAACATTATCCCATGGAGTCCCGTGTGGTACGCCACACCCCTCCCAATGAACAGGACCCCCGTTTCGACCGTAGCGCTCCAACACCAGTCCGTTTCGTCCGTTTTGCGGTACGCCACACCCCTCCCGATCAACAGGAACCCCGTTTCGACCGTAGGAGGTCTGTTTCCTCCGTTTTGCGGTACGCCAGACCCCTCCCGATCAACAGGACCCCGTTCCGAACGTAGGAGGTTCGTTTCCTCTGCTGTGCAGTACGCCAGGCCTCGTTTCCATCGCCTGTTCCGACCAAGCCCTCCTGATGAACACGACCACGCATTCCGTTCCGACCCAGCCGGTTGGCTCCCACGCGTTCCATTGCCTCCCGGTGAACACGACGCATTCCATTGCCTCCCCATGAACACGACGCATTCCGTTGCCTCCCCATGAACACGACGACGACGCTGTTTCTCCGTTCTGACCCAGCCATGTACACATACGCATGCGCGAGTAGGCGTTCGAGACCCCGCCCGTATGTACACATATGTGGCCGTATTTTCTTTCTTGCACCTTGGCCGCTGTATGTACGTGTACATGCTACGTGTGCGCCTCTACTACGACACGTACGCGCCTCTACTACGACACGTGCGCGCCTCTACTACGACATGTACGCGCCTCTACTACGGCATGTGCGCACCTCTACATCCACCAGTATATATGTACGTACACGTTCGCGACCAGAATGACAACGCTACGTACGCTTCGACTAGGTGGGTCCTGACTGTCAGGCACTTCCTTGCCTGCGAAGATGTAGCTGGTGGGTCCCAGCAGTCAGGGGGGCGAATCATTTTTTTTGCCCGGACGTACTTCCTTGCATGCGAAGATGTAGCTGGTGGGTCCCTGCAGTTTGGGGGAAACGTTTTTTTTCGTGAAATACAGTGGCCCGTCCGATGGGCCCCAGCTGTCAGGTGGAGGAATCATTATTTTTCGCGTAATAAGGAGGCACTTCCTTGCTGTGGACGTGGACCCGGCTGTCAGCCTCTCCACGTACAGTCCACGTCCGATGGAAGTCGTTCCTTGACCACGTTGACCACGCCGTGCCGAGAGCACCAGGGCGGTGGACGACGGTGAGGCCTAGGAAGGGGACGACAGGGAGCCAGGGAAGACACGGCAGTGGAAGCCCGCGCGGAGAGGAGTACGAGGGTTCACTGGTTCAACTACGGTGTGAGGCTGCCGTCGCCGCATGGCCTGGCCAGCGGTGGGAATAGTAGGGGGCGGTGAGGCCTCCGCGGCAGCACAGCCGTCCACAGGAGGCAGGAGCATGCGGCACGACCCGCGCTGCTTTGGGTGGCTGGAGGAAGAAGACCAGAGGTTGAAGAAGCACTACGGCCGTTGGATGGACATCGTACGGTCACTGGAGCTAGAATCGTTTATACTAACTAAGTTGACAAAGCCCTCTGTCCCCGTCAACTTAGTAGGCTGACAAGTCAGCCTCCCACCAAAGTGGGTCCCAGCTAGCAGGGGGTATTCATTTTTTTGTGCGAAATAAGGAGGCACTTCCGGTGGGTCCGAGCTGACAGCAGGGGGAACGTTTTTTTTCACGAAATACGGTGGCCCTCGGGTGGTTCCCAGCAGTCAGGGGCAAAGGTTTTTTTCGTGAAATACTGGTGGGAGTCCGGTGGGTCCCTGCTGTCAGGTGGAGGAATAATTATTTTCCGCGTAATAAGGAGGCACTTCCTTGCGGCTGCTGTCGGTGTCAAAACCAGCGGATCTCGGGTAGGGGGTCCCGAACTGTGCGTCTAGGCCGGATGGTAACATGAGACAAGGGACACGAAGTTTTACCCAGGTTCGGGCCCTCTCGATGGAGGTAAAACCCTACGTCCTGCTTGATTAATATTGATGATATGGGTAGTACAAGAGTAGATCTACCACGAGATCGAGGAGGCTAAACCCTAGAAGCTAGCCTATGGTATGATTGTTGATGTGTATGTTGTCCTACGGACTAAAACCCTCCGGCTTATATAGACACCAGATAGGGTTAGTGTTACATAGAGTCGGTTACAATGGCAGGAGATCTTCATATCTGTATCGCCAAGCTTGCCTTCCATGCCAAGGAAAGTCCCCTCCGGACACGGGACTGAGTCTTCAATCTTGTATCTTCATAGTCCAGGAGTCCGGCTGAAGGTATAGTCCGGCTATCCGAACACCCCCTAATCCAGGACTCCCTCAGTAGCCCCTGAACCAGGCTTCAATGACGACGGGTCCGGCGCGCAAATTGTCTTCGGCATTGCAAGGCGGGTTCCTCCTCCAAGTACTTCATAGAAGATCTTAAACACAAAGATAGTGTCCGGCTCTGCAAAATAAGTTTCCACATATTGCCATAGAGAGAATAATATTTACACCAATCTAATCTGCTGACGTATTCCGTAGCGTGTCACACCACGGCCAAGCCTTTATCCGAATCGTTTCATTATCCCACCTCAGCGCGATATGCGAGGCAGTTTCCTTGGCACGTCTTGTCAAAGCAGAGATCGTGTCCCCTTATCCCGGGATTCTCATCAATACGGGCATGGGTAACCTAACCGCGCCATTGATTACGGCGCTTGGAGATAAGCGAGTTTTACCAGGCTGGTGGGGACATGTAGTTGCATCCACTCATATAAGGGGATAAAGATCCACCTTTTCACCTACGCCTTCTTCCTCCTTCGCCTATCCATTCTTGCGCGCTCGAGCTCCAGCGCCCAAGTCCGCACTCCCCACCTCAACCTTCTCCAGCCATGTCCGGAGCGGGAGGCAAGTGGATGGTCTCCTCCGTCACGGAGGGACATATCAAAAAGCTGAGGAAGGCCGGATACCTGTCTAACGACATCGCGTACCGGCTCCCCGAGAAGGGGCAGCTCATCCCCACCCCTAGGCCCCATGAGAGGGTGGTGTTTCTCCCCCATTTCCTCCGCGGACTGGGCTTCCCTCTCCACCCATTTATCCGGGGGCTCATGTTCTACTACGGCCTGGATTCCATGATCTGGCCCCGAACTTCGTCCTCAACATCTCGACGTTTATTGTCGTGTGCGAGGCCTTCCTCCGCATCCGCCCCCATTTTGGCCCATGGCTCAAGACTTTCAACGTCAAGCCGAAGGTGGTGCGCGGCAGCCAAGCGGAGTGTGGAGGCGCCATGGTGGGCAAGATGGCCAACGTCCTATGGCTCGAGGGCTCCTTTGTGGAGACCCTGAAGGGGTGGCAATCGGGGTGGTTTTACATCACCGAGCCGCGTGACGCCGAATGGGTCGCACCCCCCGAGTTCCGGTCCGGACCCCCAACGCGGCTCACGTCCTGGAAAGAGACGGGCCTGTCGTGGGGTAAAAAAGGAGAGCTGACTGGACTCCAAACATGCGTCAAAACCCTGGTGGACAAGAAGCTCAAACTTGTCAATGTAGTCCAGGTTATGCTCATCCGCTTGATCCTCCCGTGCCAACAACGGGCTTTCAACCTGTGGGAGTTCGACCCGGCGCGGCACCAAACTCTGAGCAGGCTCTTCGACACGACGTACGAAGATGCCTGGAAGGTGCTTTTCAAGGGCGCCGAGGCTCCCGCATCCGCTACTGAGGATCGCGGATTCAGTGCGCAGCGTCACGCTCTCGCGGTAAGCTATTTTTTCCTTTTACAGGGTATCCGTTTTTCATAGTTTGACTCTATGTGGGATCTAAGCTCCCTTTCCTTTGACATGATTGGCAGGTAACGTCTGGACAGATCAACTGTCCGGCCCCTTTGCCCGAAGGCCCAGCGGACGCTCGCTTGGCGAGGCTGCTGGTTCCGGCACCCTATGTGGTGCCGGAGAAGAAGGGCACGGGGACTCGAAAGAGTGCCCGACGCCCGGAGGTGTCGGATTCATCATCCGACGAATCCAAGACGCACTCCTCCCGCGAAGACGAGGAGGAGGAAGAAGAGACCCCTTCCCCTCTAGCGGGGGAAGGGAAGAAAAGGAAGGCCGCCCCAACTGGGGAGGCCGAAGGGTCCAAGAAGGGGAAAATCCTTCCTCCGGACTGCTCCACCGACACCGACGGCGGCGGAGAGGAGTGGGCGCCTAGGGCCAAGCCCCTGGACAAATCGTAAGTATCCGGATACCAGAGTAATTCATAGTATTCGTTTATTGCACAGCTTTCCCTCATGTCGAATATGTTTATGCAGCCCACCCGAAGACCGGCTCGACGCGTCGTCGAGCGGCTCACTGGACTCGTCGGATGTGAACTCGCTTCCGATGGCTTCCTCCCCCCGCCCTACGGATGACACCGAAGTGTTGTCCCAATAGGTTCCAAGCCGGGAGGAGGTGGTCCTGGAGGCGCCGCAAGGCGACCTCCCGGACTCCAGGAGTAAAGGGGATGCAACCCCCCGGGGCTCCAAGTCTGGCTCTAGGCCGGACACCGCTCCGGAACCTTCAAAGGTTCCAGAGTCTGGCGGGCGACCTCCTTCCAAGAGGAGCCAGCCCACTGTGTCGGTGGCCCCCGTCCAACCGGAGGCGCCAGACAATATGTTGGAGGCGCTCCAAGGCGCCTCCATCGACGAGGAGCACCGTGCCATTATGAGTGCGGTGGTCCAGAAGGTTCAGTCCGCCAAGAGCGGACTGACTGAAGCTTGTACTAGCCTTTTGACAGGCTTTGAGGTAAGTAAAGAATGTGTAAATAATATTACCGCATAGACAGTAGCCCCTGATGCTCTGTTTGGCGTTCGGGAAGAAAAGCCGAATAGAGGATCAAATAAAATTTGCAGGAGTCTAACAAAAGGAGTCAATATGCGTATGCAGGCTTCTTTGCTTGCGTCCGCCGCACTGACTGCGGAAGTGGACACGCTAAAGCAGAACCTCGAGCGGTCCGAGCAAGAGCTCGGTCGTGCCAAGAAGCAGCTCGAGGACAATGAAGGTAAGAAATACCTTGTTTAAATATATATAAAAAAGGTGCAATTGCAAAAAATGACAGGATTATCGTGGCTATTGTAGGGGCCACGTCTGAGGTGGCGACCCTTAAGCAAGCGCTGGACGAGGCCGAGAAGAGGGCGGCCTCGGAGCGCACCGAGCGGGAGAAGTATGAGGCCGAGGTTGGCAAGGTGCGGCAAGAGCTCCAGGCTCTCATGGAAAAACATGAGAGTTTGGAGCTTGACTCGAAGACGCAAGCGTCCGAGCTTGCGGTGGCTATTGAAAATGCCAAATCTGCCAAGGCCAAATCCCAGAAGACCCTCTAGGAGTTGGATGAGGTGAAGAAGATAGCGGCGGGTAAGGCATTCCTTATGCAAAGCAAACACATAAACGTGAGTTACTTGTTACTTACCTGAATCCGGAGCTCTCCAGGAGCGTTCGCAGATCTTCCTCGGAGTGTGTCTGATGCCGCCGCATTCTATCGAGCCGAGGAGGGCAGCTCGACGGAGAAGGTGTTCTGGTCTCAGTACGCTGAGGCCGGACACCCCGTGCCCCTGAGCGACCAGCTGAAGCAACTAGTCGAGCTCCACAAGGCGGCCGAATAGGCCATGAAGGGCCTCATTGTTCGGCTGTGGCCTGGAGGGGCACTGCCTGGGAGCTATTTCGGGCTGGTGCGGCGGCTGGTGGAGGCCTGTCCAAGGCTCGAAGTCATCAAGCGCTCCGTCTGCATTGAGGGTGCCCATAGGGCCCTTGCCCGTGCTAAGGTGCACTGGGGCAAGCTGGATGCTGAGAAGCTTGTGAAGGATGGGCCACCGCCGGGGAAAGAGCATCGCATGCCCGAGAATTACTATAAGGATGTTCTGAAGGGTGCCCGCCTTGTGGCGGATGAATGTT
Source organism: Triticum urartu (assembly GCF_003073215.2). Lineage (NCBI taxonomy): Eukaryota > Viridiplantae > Streptophyta > Magnoliopsida > Poales > Poaceae > Triticum > Triticum urartu. The sequence goes on from NC_053023.1 coordinate 555,735,289, forward strand.
CTAGGGATGTAATTTTTGAGTGAAACTTGCTCGTTTTGTCCTGTGCGCTGAAAACTTGTTTATATGCGCTAAGCAATGCTGTTGGAACTTAAAATATTACCTTCTATGCGGCTGTTTATCAATTCTGAGAGATGGCGAGTCGTCGGCTTCTGCCCCCGTGCCGCTAGTGCTGGGGTGTTCGGGGATAAAGCTGAGCGCTCTTTTTCCCATGTTTGGGTCCTTCGAGGGAGGCGCTCAGCCCAACGAACAAGGCAATCGGACTATAATGCGTGAACACTCTCACTTAGCCATAGAATTCTATAATTTTAAATTTCGGCGAAGCCCCTGGTATTCGGAAGACCGAGTTCGGGGCGCTATCCACGCCTTGGCCGGACAGAGCCAGCTCCTCGCCCTAAGCGGCATAAGTCTTTAGGGACTCGAAAAAACCTCTCGAACAGCGACCAACTCTCGCTTCATCATGACAGTCAGTTTTAGCTTTCTCCACTGAGGTGCTCGACCCAGCTCAACCGGGGCACAATCGCAGTGGTTCTCCTAGTGCTACCTTAGCCGATATAGCGGAACGTAAGGCACCAAAACATAGGAGCCGGGCAAACCCAACTATTGACCCAAGACATGATTCGGAGCCGATGCATATAATGCTATAAGTTCGGGGTGCCGCACTTGTTAAAGTGTTCGGACTTCTCACACCATATTGAGGGGTACTAAAGCCCCTGGCGTATTTTGGCCGTACCAACGTGTATGGATGCAACATGTCATTAAGGAACATATATAAAGAAAAAAAGGTAATGCAAAAATAGACGAAAGCTATGCATTGTTTATTAAAAAGGGCTGCGATCAAAGCAGAACGATACAAATAATGCGATAAGTGGAAGGTTGGACTAGTTAACATGTCCATTCCAGGGGTAAGCTGCGGAATAGTATGCGGAATGGGTATACTGCTCGTGATAGAGACCACCTGGGAGTTCCGTAGTGCGGCGTGGCTTGTCTGCTTCCCTGGTTCTTGCATCGTTTATGCGGCAATTGAACTGCCGAACAGGCCTTCCGAAGGATGAAGTCCTGAAAGTAAGAGAAAATTAAAAAATCGGCAGCCCCTGGTACGGTTTAAGCCGTGTTTTGGGCGTGCTGTGATGGTGCCCCTCCCCCTGTGCCCATGGTATCTCTAGAGCGTAGTTATGTACGCGAAGTACTGGCGTCTCCTTTTTGCGAGGGTTGGGGTTGGGGCCGCATTGCTACGCCTACTCGTATCGTGCCAGGCGGTCTTATTGTAGGTTACTCCAGGCGCGCTTGACGGTGTCCGGTCGTTTAGTGGCCGGACTGGAGAACTGCCTGGAGAGGCTGCTTTGAACTTCTACTGCAAGGGCCGCCGTGTGCTCCTCTGTTCGGAGGGAGCGTTCGGTGTTTCCATTGACCGTAATTACTCCTCGAGGGCCTGGCATCTTGAGCTTAAGGTATGCATAATGCGGTACCGCATTGAACTTAGCGAATGCGGTTCGCCCGAGCAGTGCGTGATAGCCACTGCAAAACGGGACTATGTTGAAGATTAACTCCTCGCTTCGGAAATTATCTAGAGATCTGAAGACCACTTCAAGTGTGACTGAGCCTATACAGTTGGCCTCTACACCTGGTATTACGCCTTTAAAGGTCGTTTTGGTGGGCTTAATCCTCGAGGGATCTATGCCCATTTTCCGCACTGTATCCTGGTAAAGCAGGTTCAGGCTACTGCCGCCGTCCATAAGGACTCTAGTGAGATGAAATCCGTCAATAATTGGGTCTAGAACCAATGCGGCGAATCCGCCATGACGGATGCTAGTGGGATGGTCCTTTCGATCAAAGGTGATCGGGCAGGAGGACCATGGGTTGAACTTTGGGGCGACTGGCTCTACCGCGTATACGTCCCTTAACGCACGCTTTCGCTCCCTTTTGGGGACATGGGTTGCGTATATCATGTTCACCGTCCGCACTTGTGGGGGAAAACCCTTCTGTCCACTGTTGTTCGGCGGCCGGGGCTCCTCATCGTCATCGCTATGCAGCCCCTTGTCTTCATTTTCGGTGTTTAACTTGCCTGCCTGCTTGAACACCCAACAGTCCCTGTTGGTGTGATTGGCTGGCTTTTCGGGGGTGCCATGTATCTGGCACGAGCGGTCGAGTATTCGGTCCAAACTGGACGGGCCCTTAGGATTCCTTTTGAATGCCTTTTTCCACTGACCGGATTTAGAGCCTCTGAATCTGGCATTAACTGCCGTATCCTCAGCATTGTCGCTGTTAATGCGGCGCTTCTGCTTGTTGCGACGCGACCTGCCACTACTATCCCCGGTGTCCGAATTACCAGGGTTCTTGGTCATATTGTTGCTATGAGCAAGCCAGCTATCTTCTCCCGCGCAAAAGCGGGTCATGAGTGTCGTGAGTGCTGCCATAGATTTCGGCTTTTCTTGTCCAAGGTGCCGGGCCAGCCACTCGTCATGGATATTGTGTTTGAAGGCTGCTAGGGCCTCAGCGTCCGGACAGTCGACTATTTGATTTTTCTTTGTTAGGAACCGTGTCTAGAATTGCCTGGCCGATTCCTCTGGCTGCTGAATTACGTGACTTAGGTCATCGGCGTCTGGGGGTCGCACGTAAGTGTCCTGGAAATTGTCGAGGAATGCGGCTTCTAGGTCCTCCCAACAACTGATTGATCCTTTTGGCAAGCTGTTAAGCCGATGCCGAGCTGGTCCTTTAAGCTTGAGTGGGAGTTATTTGATGGCGTGGAAATCATCGCCGCAGGCCATGTGGATATGAAGGAGATAATCCTCGATCCATCCCGCAGGATCTGTTGTGCCATCATATGATTCGATGTTTACGTGTTTGAAACCCTCGGGGATTTGATGATCCATTATTTCGTCTGTAAAGCAAAGCGGGTGTGCGGCGCCTCTGTACTGGGCTATATCATGACGTAGCTCCAATGAGCCTTGTCTACTGTGTTCGGCCCCGCTGAATTTGTGGCCGGCGTGACGGTTACCATCTCGAGCCGTGGGGCGCCCACGCGATCCGTAGATCAATCTTGTTTGCCTTGCCTTGTCCTCCAACATGTCTCGTAAGTCTGGCTCATATTCCCGTGCCTTGGTACGGGGTGCGGCTTGAGTGGAGGGCCGAGAGGCCTCTCTGTCGCAACCACGAGGTGGCCGGTTGGCCGCATCAAGTGCTTCCTCCTCTAATCGCGGTAGCAACCTGCGGTTTGGGTAGCTCTTGGAGGGGCATTCGAGTTTATGCTCTTCGGCCGCAAGGACTTCAGTCCATCTGTCGACTAGCAAATCTTGTCAGCTCTAAGCTGTTGCTATTTTTTCTTGAGGCTTCTTGCCGTGGCCATAAGCCTGCGTTGAAAACGCTTTTGCTCGACGGGATCCTCTGGCATGACGAATTCGTCGTCGTCGAGGCTTGCCTCGTCTTCGGAGGGAGGCATATAATTATCGTCCTCGACCTCTCTGTCTGCCGCTCTCTCATGAGGGCTGGTTTCTCCATCCTCCTGTGCTAAATCTTGCTGGAGGGGGTTTTCTTCGGCGCTTTCCGGAGTATTATTATCTCCCGTGCTGGAATCACCGTGTTTGTTTTGGCAGGATTTTGAGCAGCGCCGCTGACGCCGGCGCTTAGGCTGTTTCTTGGAGGGGTCATCCTCCGCTGTTCCATCGCCATCTCCCTCTTTTGGGGTGTCCACCATGTATATGTCATACGATGAGGTGGCTTTCCAGGGCCTAGTAGGCGCTGGTTCTTCATCATCTCCTTCATCGGCGTCCATACCGTTGATGTCTTCAGAGTCGAAGTCGAGCATGTCGGTTAAGTCGTCGACAGTGGCTACAAAGTGGGTGGTGGGTGGGCTTTGAATTTCTTCATCGTCCGTACCCCAACCTTGCTGACCGTAGTCCGGCCAGGGCTCTCCTGATAAAGAGAGAGACTTCAGTGACTTCAGGATATCGCCGAAAGGAGAGTGCTGAAAGATGTCCGCGGCAGTGAACTCCATGATCGGCGCCCAATCGGATTCGATCGGCCAGGGCGCGGAGGGTTCGGAGTCCGGAGAGGAGTCCAGCTCCTTGGAGTCACGAGTCTCGCAGAGTACGGGGCTGGTGCTTGGCTCAATCGCCGTTTGGGTCGCAGCCCCTGAGGTGGCGTCCAACCGCCCATCCTCGATTGGCGCAGTTGGCTCCGAATTATGGGTCGGAGCCGATGCGGGTGCGGCCTCCAGGGCACTGTTCAGCAGCAGAGCTAGATCATGCTCGTCGTGACAGTGCGGCGCGCTCGGCAGTGGCTCGAATCCGTCGAAGATCAAGTCCCCGCGGATGTCAGACGTGTAGTTAAAACTTCCAAATCTGACCTGACGGCCAGGGGCGTAGCTTTTGATCTACTCCAGACGGCCAAGTGAATTGGCCCGCAGTGCGAAGCCGCCGAAGACGAAGATCTGTCCGAGGAGGAAGGTCTCACCGTGGACTGCATCGCTATCGATGATCGTAGGAGCCATCAAGCCAGACGGCGACGACATAGAGGAACTCTCAATGAAAGCACCAATGTCGGTGTCAACACTGGCGAATCTTGGGTAGGGGGTCCCGAACTATGCGTCTAGGCCGGATGGTAATAGGAGACAAGGGACACGAAGTTTTACCCAGGTTCGGGCCCTCTCGATGGAGGTAAAACCCTACGTCCTGCTTGATTAATATTGATGATATGGGTAGTACAAGAGTAGATCTACCACGAGATCGAGGAGGCTAAACCCTAGAAGCTAGCCTATGGTATGATTGTTGACGTGTATGTTGTCCTACGGACTAAAACCCTCCGGCTTATATAGACACCGGATAGGGTTAGGGTTACATAGAGTCAGTTACAATGGCATGAGATCTTCATATCCGTATCGCCAAGCTTGCCTTCCACGTCAAGGAAAGTTCCCTCCAGACACGGGACGGAGTCTTCAATCTTGTATCTTCATAGTCCAGGAGTCCGGCTGAAGGTATAGTCCGGCTATCCAAACACCCCCTAATCTAGGACTCCCTCAGCTGCCATGGACCCAGCTGTCAGCCTCTCCACGTACAGTATTCTTCCGATGGAATTCGGTCGTTGACCACATTGACCACGCCGCGGCGAGAGCACCACAGCGGTGGACGACGACGAGGCCTAGGAAGGGGACGACGCGGAGCCGGGGAAGACGCGGCAGTGGATGCCCACGCGGAGAGGAGTACGAGGGTTCACTGGTTCGGCTGCGCTGCCGTCGCCATAGAATAACAGGGGGTGTGGGTGAGTGGAGTGGAGGGATGGCCTGGCCAGCGGTGGTTGTAGTATGGGGGCGGTGAGGCCTCCACGGCAGCATAGCCGACCACGGGAGGCAGGAGCAGGCGGCATGACCGGCGCTGCTTTGGGCGGCTTGAGCAAGAAGGCCAGAGGTTGAAGAAGCACTACGGCCGTTGGATGGACATCGTACGGTCAGTCGAGCTAGAATCGTGCATATTGATTAAGTTGACAAAGCCCTTCGTCCCCGTCAACTTAGAAGGCCCACTATACTGGGTCCCAGCTAGCAGGGGGAGTATTCATTTTTTTGTGCGTAATAAGGAGGCACTTCCTTGCGTGCGAAGATATAGCTGGTGGGTCCGAGTTGTTAGCGACGGTAACGTTTTTTTCACGAAATACAGAGGCCCGTTCAGTGGGTCCCAGATGTCAGGTGGAGGAATCATTATTTTGCGCGTAATAAGGAGGCATTTCCTTGCGTGTGGCCGTGGACCCAGATGTCAGCCTCTCCACGTACAGTCCACTTCAGATGCATGTCGGTCGTTGACCACGTTGACCACACCACGCCGAGAGCACCAGGGCGGTGGACGACGGCGAGGCCTAGGAAGGGAATGACATGGAGGCAGGGAAGACTCGGCAGTCATTTTTGTTTCCCACGCGGAGGGGAGTACGACTGTATGAGGGTTTACTGGTTCGTCTGCCGTCGCCGGAGAATAACAGCAGGTGTGGGTGAGTAGAGGGATGGCTAGGCCAGCGATGGGAGTACAGTGGGGCGGTGAGGCCTGCACGGCAGCACAGCCGGTCGCGGGGAGGAGGGAGCAGGCAGTCCCGCTGGCGCTTGTTTGAGCGGCTGGAGCAGGAAGAGCAGAGATTGAAGAAGTACGACGGCCGTTGGATGGACATCCAACAGTATACAGACCATTTGTGGAAAGCCTCAAATCTGTGGAAAACAGCATACAGCCCATCTGCCATTATTTCAAATAATTTACAGCCCATTTGCTAATTATTATGGGTTTTTTTGGAGCCCATGTTCTTTTTGTTAGCATTACAGCCCATATTGTGGCCATGGTTAAAAAATTATACGAAATTTTGCATATGTCGGTGCGGTCTGAACTGTTTTTAATCCCGAATTTTCGAGTCAATGTATATCAATATAAAATCCAATAAATTGTCCACGCATAAAAATCAATGCAATTTAAAATCTCAAAATAAAAAATAGATATTTGAAACTAATTGCCGGTTTGATGTGTTTTAAAAATGCACAACCCATTTCTCATTACTGATAGGCCATTTTCTCGGCCAGCCGAATGAAGCTCTCCTCATCTTGAAAGATTTGCAGCCCAACAGGCCTGATAAAGCGACTTACTTGACAAATCACAAAAAAACTGGGCTAGCCATTTTCAGAAAGAAAAAAAACTAGTGGGCTAGTCTGTGGTAAACATAAAAGAAAAGGCTGTCTAGACAGGCCATAGTGTCCCGCACAGCCCAGTTGACACCCTGCTTCTGTCTCAAAAACAAATTAGATAAATGCCACTCCAATTATGGTGATTCATAAAAATGCCACTGCAATTTCCAAACTTTGAAAAATGCCACTCCAATTTTTGCAAACTTTGAAAAACGCCACTGCAGTTTGCAAACTTTGAAAAACGCCACTCTAGACTTCGAAAAATGCCACTAGAAATGGCATGAAATGGCATTTTTCAAAGTTTGGAAATAGCAGTGGCATTTCTTGGATACACCAGATTTGGAGTGGCATTTATCAAATTAACCCAAAACAAAAATAATTGGGCGAGCTGCTGGGTCCCTGGTGTCAGCCGCTTGTTGTGCAATTCTCTCGTTTATTGACTACGTTGACAATGGCATGGGACCCAGATGTCAGAAATACACTAGGAGGAGCCATTTTTTTATTGGCTTGAAATAAGGAGGCACTTGCTTGTGTACTGCCACGACCTTGGCGGGTCCCTGCTGTCATCCTCTCCACGTACAATCATCTCCTGATTGTGTACGCGTCAACTTGTTAGGCCCAGAAGTCAGCCTCTAAACCCGTGGAGGACAAATACAACCCATTTAATGAAATAACAGCCCATTCCATATGTTCAGACGGAAAGTTCAACATTCAGAGCAAAGTAACAGGTCTGATCCACATATAGAGTACTGAACTTCCACGTTGACAACCATCATAGCCAAGTTAACTATCTACTCCCACTAATACTCTAGTAGCATACAAGTACTAACTTACTCTTAGCTAACTAGACGATGCCAGCCGCCATCTGTGGTACACGCTAAACGCCGGCACTGGCGTCGTGCGCCTCGCCTCGGACTTGTAAGAGGTGCGATAGGGTGCGTTGCTCACGCGCGTTGGCCCTTTCCATGCCGGCGTGGTCCACTGAAGCTTCGGCTTCCAAGCGGGAAACCCACTTGACGAGCTGGTAGTAAAAATTGGCGTCGCGAACGTGTGCGTGCCCGACAGCCTCCAGGGCTATTTGCCGGGTGCCGGCCTCCATGTAGTCAGCCCAGTTGCGGGCGCTCTGCTCGTGACTCAGAGCGTCGGTGTGCTGCTGCTCCATGTCCCGCTGGCGGCACAAATCGGCGATACGCTGCTCCTCCGCCAGGCGGTCGCGCTCCAACAACTCCTGCTCCTCCGCCATGCGGTCATGCTGCAACAACTCCCCGATCTCCGCATTGCCATCTAAAGACAGATAGAATGCCTCCTCCCTCCGTCTGCCTTCCAGTGAAAACCCGAACACTAGTTCTGGCGGTGACCGCCTCCGGCGTCGCCTATCGCGAACGGGTGGGGGCATGGCGGATGTGGCGAGCGACGTCGGGCCGGTGGGGGCTTATGAGGATATGGCGAGTTGGGTCACAGTGGCACCGGAGAAGGTTGGGAAGCAGTACTTATAGACGGAAGGTAGCACGACGGTCATCAGAATTCAATGCATAATGGCTTAGCGCGCCAGCTTGCCGTGGAAAACTAGAGAAACTGAAATTATGACTGTGCTGTCCCGTCCCGTCTGGGTCACACACCGGCATGGCGGTCAAACGAGTGCACTCGAATCATCTCCCTCCTTGTCAATAATGATTCCACAGATTTAAAAAGCCCGCAACAATTAAAGCGTATCTTTTTCGCATCAGTTAGCTGCCTTAATTACGGTCGGCTACATGCAGGCACTCAGAATCGTTCGCAGGCAGTACGCGAAGCAGCATGCAACGAGTTGCAGTTGAGGGCACGCATGCAGCCACTTAAATCGCTGGAATTAATGAGGCTTAAACTTCCGCATGCCATTAATTATTGCCATGCCTTGGTCTTGCTACTTTGCTCACGGAATTAATTAGGCTTAAACTTCTTCAGAGGTAGGCATTTTTATCCGTGTAGGATCGATAGTGTAGCTTGTCAGTTTCTTCAGAGGTAGGCATTTTTATTCAAAAAACTGCCACTTCGCATCTTGCGTCGCAAATAAAACTGCCAGGAGCGCATTTGTAGGCTAGCTAGTGATCGATCAGTAACTTGTAAACAGTGAGCGAACAGAAATAAGTAACTGTTAATGCATCTCAATGATTCACAAATCATATACAAATATGTAGCTCCAAAATCAAAGATCAGCCACTTCGGATCTTGCGTCGCAACTAAAACTAACTAGTACGATTCCCATACATAAGATCAACATGTTAATGCATCTCAATGATTCACAGATCATATACAAATATGTAGCTCCAAAAGCAAAGATCTAGAAAAAACATCTGTTCTTCCTACTAACATGGATGCTTCTCTTGGCCAACATTCAGTACAGACTGAAAGACAAATTTGTTTGTGAAGTCTACAATTCCTCTTGCAAACGTAAGTGGTTTCACCAATAGCTGGAACCATGAGAATGAACCACACATGATGGAGGAACATCCACTGCAATATGATTTGGTCTTCTCTCGATCACACCACGAGACTATTTTCGGAATACAAACTTTAACTTAGGCAAAATGATGCCCATTGTATAATAAGACCAAAGCAATGAAGCACCTAGTGTTGGCCAATAAATACTACAGTACTACTTTTCTGCAGTCCATGAAGTGACTATCCAATCTTTCTGTGTGTATTTTCAAATGGCACTGCATGCAATGACTATACTATTCTCTTGTGCAGTTCAACCAAAATTGCGGACACTTTGTTTATTTGCCAAATAACAATGGGCAGACATCTCTGTCTGCACAAATATCAAGCAGCTAGTAAACATATACCACACCTTGTATTTTCGGTTTAAACATGTCTCTTCCACTTAGCACCTGTCATGTTCTGCACTGGACAATCTGATACAGTTATGTTTTGCCCTGAACAATTTCATACTGAATTGATTTGCTAGTTCAGAGCAGAAATATAGCGCCCATTCTTCATCAGACCAAGGATATCCATGTTCGCAGTGATGGAAGAGGTGAAATCGATACAACCGAAATTGAGCATCCAGTCATTGAATCCTGTCCTGCACCTCCAATGTAGGTCCACCCTGCCAATAAATTCACATGCAAACCACTAGTATTACTATCTAATGACAGTACAAAAAGAGTAGCAAGACAGTAGCAAACCATGTACCTTCGTAATGAATAGCTCATAGTGCCACCAATTGGATATAAAGGTTTGGAAAAAAACATGCTCCTAATGTTGAACTAGTTGGACTTTTTGTGCAGTTCTACTAAAATCGAGCATCCCTGTTTGCATAGATATTGAAAGTGTGATTACTCTAAAAGTGGCATTAGTTGAAGCATAGACTCACAAATATAAGCATTCCAATTTCTTAATGGGAAAAGGTAGCAAGACTGTTTCTAACCACCTGTTTGAAGGAATAAATAAAGCAACAACGGCTGATGTCAGGAAGGCATACATAGTTTTTTCCGAAAAGCTGAGCCATTCCTGACCTTTCCTCTTCTTTTAAGAAAATTTTGTGCAGTTCTACTAAAATAAAATGCCATCACCGCCTTGACAATTCAGTGACACTGTACAAAAGGAAATGACTTAACATTACATCATGATGTCAGGTATGTAGTCCACAGGCATTAGAGACAAACATACAGACCTCCTCCAATAACATAATGAACATTAATTTTAACAAAGGTGTGACTAGCTTTACCGGGATAATTTGAGTGAACTCTACACCCTTTGTTCCTTAATATAAGACGTTTTCGCGGTTCAATTTAAAGTACCCAAACGTCTAGTATTTAGAAAAGCAGGTAGTAGTTTTCTTGAGCACATATCTGGGAAAGCTTGCCACACTTTATTTATGTCCATACGCTAATGCAACACCATTCGAATACTACAAATATACACTAATCCAGTGGCTAGTGCAACCGTAGAGTAGTTAGTTTATTATAGGGTACAGTACAATGGTTTTACTGAACATATTTCAATAAACTCTAGCACTGGAAGGTTTCTATAAGAATAAACAATACAAAATGTAAAGGTAACAAGTTTCAGCATTGGTATACTAGTTGTGCATGAGCATTAAACCAAATACAAAAGTCTGAAGGTAACTAGCATTATTAACTAATAACAATAAAAAAAATTGCAAACCATGTACCTCCAAGGTAAATATCAATTCGAACTCGGGGGGACCTTAAAAATTGCTATCCCAATCTTGATAATCGATCAAACATAAAAATTTGATCGAATGAATCAAGAGAACAGCCGGAGGAGGAGGTGCCCACTCTTGACCTTTCCTCTTGTCTTCATAATTGTCTGTGCAGTTTAACCAAAATAAAATGACATCAGCACCTTGGCATTTTGGTGACACTGTACAAAAAAATTAACTTATCTCATGAAAGTGAGGTATGTAATCTATAAGCATTAACAGTGCAAAAATCTGAAGGTAGTAACAAGTTTCATCGTTGGTATACTGGCTGTGCAACAGCATTAGAATGACTTAGCTGAAAAATCTTTAATACATCCACAATCAACAGCTAACCCTGAAATAATCCAGTGACATTAAATGGCATTGCTTAAATTTATCAGTGGCATTAGACTGAGAGCGGCATTAGTTAAATGTGGCATCACTTTAGTAGTAGCATTGCTTGACTTGACTACTGGCGTTATACTAACAGCAAAAAAAAGTGTCAATAAGAGCATGGGAGGCCCATTCGGACAGTGGGCGCACCAGTACGATGTACCTCCACAGACGCAGAGTGGTGAGGGAGGTATGGTTGCCCAGAGCAACAAATATCCAGGCAGCATATGTGGATTACGTCCCATTTTTGTTCTCTTTAGCCAGCTTTTTCCTATGTGAGGACAACAAACCGATCGACCTGGTGATTCTCTATTGCGTTGTCATGCCTTTCTACCCTTCTTCAACCAAGAGACACGAGACTCGTTCCTTAGCTACTGATTTCCCCTTTTCAACCTAGATGTGAGACAGTACAGTCTCCCTTCCTTTCCTTATTCAACCCAGGCATGGATTAGTCTGCATGAAGTAGGGTTTCCTTTAATAGTGCAAATTATGGTTTTCATCTGCGTGGCCAGCAGAGCAGAGGATAGCAAATTGGGAAGATGGTGGAGTGGAAAAAGATCCACATGCAACGACGTGGCAGATGGGGCAATAGAACAAGGTTATGGTTCGAAAAGAGGTAGCATACTTGAGGGTCGGCGGGAAGTGGCTTCGCTCGTGGTCATCATCCTCTGCACACACTACGACAGCGAGCTTGGGGACGGAGGCCACCCCGCGCGGGCGCTAGGTCTGAGAGGACGGCCTTATCGTTAGTGCGTGACCTTGCTCGCCAACGACGAGCGCGTCAACGCTGCACGTCCTTTTCTTCCCCGGCGGATCTATGACCACCAGTGAGGAGGGAGAGAGGGGCCGTCTTTTTTAGATCTGGAGAGAGGGTGGTAGTGTGAGAAGCAAGTGGGTAGCCCTTAGCAAGAAAGCGCTCAAGCTCCAGCCTATATATCTTTTTTATACTACTAGTACTGGAGGTGGAGTAGTGGTAGAGTAGTTTATATTTTCTCTGCGTACAGTACCAGTCAGTCGTGCTTCAAAACTGATCGGCACGCCATTAAAAAAATAAAGGTCGATAACTAATGCGGCACCTCGGGCCAACGCGGCCAGATCGCATTTTGCACGAGAAATTACACACCATGTTTCGTTGACATGTGGTCCCGTTCCAACATATCAGTGAGATGACGATGAGTAAGGAGTATTTCCGAACGGACGTGTAGGCCGGGGCGCCTCTTCGTGAACCGTGGCAAACTCGCAACTGTCCACCGACTCTTCGCCTTTCCCTCTTGATTTGGGACTGTTGTCGCACGCTCTTCCTCTCCCTCCTCCATTTTCCTTCAGCCCTTCACCCTTTCTTCTGCCATTGTTCGATCGTCTTCTCCATGGAGGGAACAGGCCGGAAACGACCCCGTTATTCTTGCCCCGATCTAAAAGATGACGTGGTGGAGGAACTCATTGATCGGTGCGAAGTCATCACCTCGGCTAGCATGGCAGGTTCGTTCAAGCCCATTCTCGACTCAACTAATAACATCATTACAAAGAACCCAAGAGTCAAGGAGCGGTTTGATCTCCCCTATCTTCTTCGCCGTGACCCTGATGACTGGCGCCGGCATGATGGAGGCCTCGCCCTATGCCAGTTGATTCCGCTTGATAATGATACGTATGATGTTAAGATGCCATCGCTTGAGGGCAAGGCTTGGGCGGGCGCAAATGGAGATTGGGTTGTTTACATTGGGTCCAACTGTGAGTGGGAACTTGTGAATGTGTACACTCATGACCGGGTTCCACTTCCAAAAATCTCAGCAGACTGCCCAGAGGTTGAGCACATCGGTATTCTATGCACGTTCAAATACGATCATGGTGACTGTCTTCTATGAAAGATAGCAATTTGTCGAGTTCCCAACCGCTCTTGGAATTACAACAACTATCAAGTTGTTGCTATCTTCCACAAGCTTGTTGCCGTCCTTCGTGGTTCGACTCGATGGATATTGCTCAAAAATCAGTTTCTGTACACGGATGAGTACTGTGATGCAATTCAATACGAGGGCCTTGTGTTTGCTGCCACCACTCGTGGCACTGTTTTTGCATGGGATCCTCGTAGTTTCGGTACATTTGTCTTCCACCGTAATTATAATTGTTTCATCCACATGCATGCGGATTAGCAAGTTTCCCTTTACTAATTAACCTTCTTCTTGTGTTTCCAAGGTCCTGTGAATATCCCACCACCTATACTTGAAAAATTTTATAACCAAGGGGGAGATGACGATGGTGATGATCACGAGCATGAGGACGAGCAGCGCCCATATACTCTGTGGCGCCTGGCAACTAATTCCGATGGATTACCTCTTCTTGTGTGTATATAGCCCACTTATGATGTTACTACTAAGGAAGCAGGTGTAGTCTCCCATGGTCGCACTCTCCGGACCTATTCCAACACCCGTTGCATGGTATTCGGGATGGATACTAGTGTGCTAGCGCCAACTCCTTCTCCCTGGTACAGAATTGATAGTCTTGGAGAAAACTCGCTCTTCCTTGGACAAAACTATCCGATGATGGTGAAAGGCGATCCAACTGCTGTTGACACAACATTAACAGTACCATTTATGAGAAGCAATTGTGTCTATACCTCAGACATTTGGGTGGTTCCCTACCCTGGTACTGATATAGTAGGCCACTTCAGCCTGGATGATCAGTCCTGCGTTGGTTTCCAGATTGACAATCGATGGCCCGTCCCAGAGAATCACTTGTGGTTCAAAGCAAATGTTTCCAACGCCGACGAATGGTTGATTTGAAATTCATTTCATTGCTTGTTATTTGTTGTGTGGTGAAAACTTTAGTATTTATAATGTATCCTCATTGTCGATGTGGGTTGATGACCTATTGTATGTAACAAAATGATATGCCTGTGATAAACTTACTAAATTTATGAATGGCTTTCGAGTCGCTTCTCTGAGTGACTGGTGCGACGAGACAAAAAATATATTTTCCGAATACATAATTGTACGTGCATTGCAACAGGTTATCGGATGAGGCCAATCAACAATAGTGGTACACTATTTGTACTAGCTTCACATGCTTCACGCGTCGGGCGGGTGTTTTTACTTTAGCCATATGTTAATGTGTTCGCTGTACGTAACCAGCACCTTGAATCCTCGATACTAGTACTATATAGTAGGAGTAAGTAGTAGGAGTAGTAGGGTGGCATGGGCCAGAACAAGCATTCACGTCCAGGAGTACGGCACACGCCACCACCATGACATCCATCTGACACCATATTATTTCTTGGAGTCCATGCTAGAGCAATCTCTTCAACCTCGTCGTTTCTCTAACTTCAGCCATCGCGCGGCGGGCGAGGTGGGGGTTTGCCGATAGTCGGTTTCCTTAACTGCGGTCCCACTTGTAAGGCCAACTCCAATGCACGACCCCAAATGGACCTCCGTTTTGCACGAACTCCAACGATGATTTTGACTAGAAAAGCAAGATCAAAGAAAACAAGAACCACAAGAATACACATTTTACTACTCATGTAAGTTGTATTAGTGCCTTCTCGATGCATTTATTGTTGATCTGCGGAGGCTCGATCTTGCGTGCTTCTTTCTTCTTCGAGTGTAAAGAAGTAGATGTTGCTTCCTCGCATCTAGTCTCATGTCTAGCCTCTATTCTAGTAGGAGTATCAACAAGTGCACTAATCTCATCTCTATCCTCTGTGCTAGCTAAAAGTGATAGAACATCTACTAAATTGCGCTCTATCAATATATGCATGTACTCTTCTTCCCAATACAAAAACTTGCATCCATTCTACTCCCTCCGTTGCATAATACATGCCTTCTATTTGTGAAAATATATATGTATCTAGACATGTTTTAGTATATAGGTACATCCATTTTTGGACAAATGGAAGTCAAGTATTTTGGAACGGAGGGAGTACACAATAAATTTTTTAAGTTAGCACAACTAGTCTAATCCGAGAGCACAACCGAAGATTTGGTCGGTTTCTTCCTCCTTTTGCCGACACGTGGGACTTCTAGCATCCAGGTCGTGTCATGAAAGAAAATAGAGTGGTAGTTGAATCCACTAGATGTGCATCTTGGGTTAAACTGTAAATAGAATCTTACTACTCTTGAGTAACTCCAAAAGCGGCCACCGAAGATCTTTATTGGATTTGTTTTTCATCACCAGCAAGTCGAGGTGAAAGATGTGCAGGTTCAGTGGGTCCTCTTACGTTTTCACTGACATGTGGGGCCGCATGTGAGAAAACAGACGATGGGCTCCGCGCGTCCGCTGGCTGGCTGAGAAGAGAGATAGAGGAGGGCTGAGAACGGACTACAGGAAATTTGTTCTACGTACCTCGATATAGGCTGGATATAGTGGGGTGGCATGGGCCATAACTAGCATTCATGTCTAGCAGTACGACACACGCCACCCACACGAGTCCCATCCGACACCAATTTTCTTGGAGTCCATGCTACAACCATCTCTTCTCCCTCCTGTTTTCTCAGCCATCGCGCGGTGGGCGGGTTGGGGGTTTGCTGATAGTCGGTTTGCTCAACTGCGGTCCCACTTGTAAGTGAAAATGCAACACTGCACGCGTTCCCGCTTGAGCGGCATGCCAGACCAACCGTGTGGGAGTGCGACGCGAACACGGCAGGCTTTTCCTTTTGAACTCGTAACTTGTAAAATTTGGTTCTGCTCCATGGCGCGACCGATAGATAGAAAATAACGATTTTGCCTAGAGTAATGAGAAGTTTGGTTCTGGCGCCGTTCATGCATGGAGTACGTACGAAAATTATGAAGTTGATGCAAAAGGTAGGATAATTACTATAGTATCATATACTACTACATGGATTTGATGGAAAGATAAAAATACATACGGATCCATCAACGACATCCTCACGCCCTAGTGCGCCGGGTCACCAACCGACGTGTGAGGAGCAGCGGCGTTGGCGGCGAGCTCAACGTGCTTCTGAACAGTGTCGTCCTATTAGTACTCTAGTTAGCAAAAAAACATTAAGTTCTCTCGCCGATAGGAATAAAACACCATGTATTTATTTACAGAGGGAGTAGTACATTTTTTGTGACATGCATTACTAGATATTGCTAGTCAAATACTAAAATCCAGATGGACGTGGTAGTACTCCTAAATCCAGACGGTGGTGCTACTAGTACCAGTAGTAGTACTACCAATGTAGTAGAAGGAGTAATAGCACTGTACTACCCGTTGGTCAAATTATTACGTGCTGCTCCTCACAGTGAAGTGACAAGACCCTGCGCAGGAGATGACACCTGAGTATAGGCGCTGTGTTCGGCATACCATAGTCAGCCTCACCGTCTACAGTCACTATCATCATGGCTGTAGAGCTAGCCTGCTTATAACTAGCCCCGTTCGACATAATTTCCCATGCATAGATGCCCGTGCATTGCACGGAACACCAAGATTGGGGGTGGACGGCTCCGGCAGCGGCCATCGCGCCAGATTTTTCCATGGCCTTCTAGATGTGGTGGGGAGGAGATAAGGCTGATTGTGAGAGACAAGGAGTTGTTTGTAAATAGGGAACAAGTGCGGGCATCTTTTTGCAAAAATGGATAAGCTTGGTTTGTATGCGTCAGATCTAGATCAGACGACTATTGGTGAAAGATGGGAGGCACAACATCATCACCAACTTAGGACCTGTTTGATTCGTAGGATTTTGAAAACGCAGGAATAGGACACGGCAATATTACAAGTTTCAAACTAATATTACAAATGTTAGGAGTAATGCTGCACCTACGAAGAGGGAATTACTAGGAAGTTTACGTAAGAACTTTCGTTACTTTAGGTGGATGCGGCACTATCGTACAAACTAAAATCCACCGCCCTGACAAGTCACTAATTGGCAAATAAGTTTTTGAGTGTCTGGCCACTTGATGTTTCAAAAACAAAGTCAGCTTTTGCGGAGACTTTGTCATTTAGGCTTAGACGCTTGCGGTGATCAGCACGCCATTCATTGTTGCACCAGAGAACGCCAAACCTCATTACCTTGAGCACACTTGCCTCCAGAACAAAGAACCTGGCCAATTTAATCTCAGATGTGCTGCCTCGGTAGTCGATCAAATCAATTTCTGTAAGATGGAGATCAAGGCATTCGATGAGATTGTTATAGTGCAACACTTTTTTTCACTTTCGGGTCTTTTTTATCTGCAAAAGAAGAGAACATATTAGAGCAGCTGGCTACATAAGATTTCCGTGTCATCAAGAGGTACCAATACCATTCGCTCATATGATAGGGTTGGCTGGCTAGTGATATTTTCTCTCTCTCTCTCTCTCTCTCTCTCTCTCTCTCTCTCTCTTTCTGTTTCCTCTCATTTAACTAGGAGCACGTGAAGAGCTTGGGCATTTGTTGCCTTCCACTATGTGGCCGATGCCATATTTCGCAAAAGTATGCCACATAATACACATCGATGTCAAATCAAAAGATTTTGGCACCGCTCTCGTGATGTGAGAGAGTTGGCACCGCTGTGCACATAGACCCACATGTATAAACAAATCAATCAAACCAACTACACCAGCCTCTCACTCTCCCAAACAAGTGTTTTTATTGCCTCAGTCCTCTCTCTCTGCCACGCAGTGTTTTTTCATTGCGTGAGTTAATTTGGCACCGGAGCAAAGTAGGTGATCCAGATTCGGGCACCAGGTGAGCAATGGAGGGGCATCGATGCCAAATGCATCACAAGTGAATTTGGCACATGTTTTGGCCTACATAGCCCACTTTTGTACTCCCTCTGTCCCAAAATTCTAGTCTTAAATTTGTCTAAATACGGATGTATCTAGTTACATTTTAGTGTTAGATACATCCGTATCTAAACAAATGTAAGACAAGAATTTTGGGATGGAGGGAATACTACCTCGTATTTAGTATAAAATTGTGACCATAGATTTACCTAAGAAAATGCCAATGCATGTCACTAAAAATTACACCATTTGAAATTATGTTCAAATATGAATCCAACGATATAGTTCTTAGTGACATGCATTAACATTTTGTCAGTTAAATCTATGGTCAAATTTTGATACTACAAAATTGGAAGAGTAAACTAGGATAGAGGTAGTACTTGCTCTTAGGGTAACCATAGAGTTACTGGAGTAGTCTAAGTTACTTTCCACTATGACTAACCTAGGCTACTATAGTAGTACAGCATAAAAACGATGCAGGTGATCACATGAGAAAAAATACTAAAAACATTTCTTTCGGTGCAGTGCGTAGATGCAGTTTTGAACACTACACTTGTCATCGTAATTTGGGAAAATTACGAAAAAATTGAGCTACGTTGTGATTACCGTTTACTTATAGGAAATAAGTTTCACCTCGATGAGTAGCTTCTCCGTACACGGAAAGCATGTAAGGAATCCAACAACTTGATCCAGATTGGGGCCGATAGATTTTAGTGCTAAGATCTTCACTGTGCGCATGGACTGGGTCAAGCTTGTGGGAATCATTTTCTGGAAGACGGTCGTAAATACATCAAGAAGAAATTAAAAATGTGAATTTCAAGAAGACGGAGAAGAAGATGAGTGATGTACCTGAACGATTACGGATCCAATAAAGAGTTCAGAGAATTTGGCAGACGAGTACACCAACGCTGTCAATTTCGGCGCGTCAATGACCCTGATTTTTGTTGGACGTTCTAGATCCGATATGTCACACCCTAGCTAGTTCATGCATTAGAGTGATTGCATCATGTTTAAATTTCCCAGAAAAATGAAATGGGGATGATAGAACCCCCAGCGCCCCCTGGAACAACTAGGGTTTACTAAAAACTTTTTCAATGAACCTGAAATGCCCTTCTAAAAAGTCCACCCTTTTTGTTTTGGGTTAAAACCTTTGACAAAAATGGTGAACATTTTTCTAGGACATCTTAAGGCCATTGGATTAACTCATATTGTATTTGCATTTGGGCATTTAAATGCTATAAAATATTTTGAATGCTCAAATAATCATAAACTAAAATGTTTACTGTTGGATATATTCTAAGCAGTAGCCATGATTAATTTTATAATTTTTGGAAATGCCCTGGCATTTTTAATAAAGCCCTAAAGTTACAGAAATAATAGAAAATAAATAAAAACGGAAAAACAGAGAGAGAGAAACCCACCTGGGCCTTCTTACCTGGCGCGCCTGTGGCCCAAGTGGCCGGCCCAGCACGGCCCAGTCCATCTAGCCGTGCCAGTCGTCCCCTTCCTTGGGACAGAAGGACGACGGGCGCGTGCCCGACGCGCGCGCACCACCGTGCGCTACCTCCTGCTTGCTGCTTCGTCGCTGGACGGGCGGTATGACCTCCACGTCGCGCCCCCGACCCCCTGGACACCTCACACTTCCCCCTGCTCTCTTCCTCGCTCCCCCGACGCCATGGCCGCCGTAGCCGCCGCCGTCTCTCCACCATAGCCGTAGCCACCATCGTCTCTGCGCCGCCCTACCGTGTCCACGAGCTCTGCCACATCTCCCTCGACCTCCTTGCTGAGCTACACAACGCCGGAAGCCCTGCAACGCCTTCCTCGACCTCTTCTTCAACCTTCGGGCTCCGAGATTGCCGGCAACCCCGCGCTCGACTCGCTGCCTCCCCGAGCTCTCCGAGGCCACCGCTGCACTCGCCGTGAGCTCCTCTTTCTTCTCCCCCTAGCCACATCGCTCGAGCTGCCCCCTAACCCCGTTGGCCATCACGGCCGAGAGCTCGGCTCCGCTGGCCATGTCGCCGTCGTGGCCACAGATGCGTAAGCTCGAAACCGAGCGCATAACTGCACTCACCACGTCCCCAGGAGCCGCAGCACCGCTCCGCATCTCCTGCCGTGCCTCCTAGCGACGACCCCGAACTCGCCCGAGCTCCGGCAGCAGCCAACGTCGTCACCGGCGTATTTTCTGACCACCCCGAGCCCAAACACCACCACCACTAGATGCGGGCGAGTTTCCTCGTCACATAGAGCCTCTCCGCCATGCAAATTGTCGCCTGTGGGCATTTTCCGAAGCCCTCCGCCGCGTCTGTCGTCGCCGGCGTCAAACTGCCGGCGAGTTGACCTTGTTTGACCTGGGGTTTAACTCCCCTGGGTCAATGATAGGTGGGACCAAAGCCCTGCTAATTTTAGCTAAGCACTAATGAACTTTTAGTTAACCCAATAGGTCACTGACATGCGGGCCCAGGCCCCACTGACAGTTTAGTTAGTATTAACTTAACCCTGTTAATTAGTTGTTTCACTGACGTGTGGCTCCCACCCGTCAGGTTTGACCTGGGCTGGCGCCTTTGACCCGCTGACGTCACAGTGACGCAGTGCTGACACAGTTATTTATTTTCTAGATTTATTTTTATATAGGAAATTCCAGAAAATAGCCAAAACTTCTAAAAATCATAGAAAATCAACCATAGCTCCAATTCAAACAAATTATATATGAAAAATGATCAGAAAAGTTCAATCTTTCCATCTGTAATGGTTTCATGCATGGCAAAACACTTTAACCTTGCTGTTTAGGAGAAACAAGCTAATACACTTATAATGCATAAGAACTTAAGCTTCCATTTGAATCTTTGATTCAAATGGACCCATTTCAACTTGTTTCACATTGCATTAGGCAGGACACCTCATTTTGCCATGTCATAGCATGCGTCATATTGTTGCATATTGCCATGTGTTGATTATATTCTGTGGTGTCTTTCGTGGTAGGTTCTGCCTCCGAGGATATCTCCGTGTATCCAACTGAAGGGCAGTACCCTACTACTACTCCATCAGGCAAGCAGCCCCATTAATCATATCGATACAATCCCATGTTCTCGCTTTTGCTCTCACTTACTTCATTAAGACAACAACATTTCAAACTGCTGTGTGCCGCGGTAGTTGATCCCTTATCCTCTGCATGACCTGTCATTGCCACAGTAACTAGATGAAACCCACTAGCATGTGTAGGAGTTGATTGAGCCATGTATGTGTTTCCTACCTTGCTATGCCTGCTATGCTTAGAGTTGTGTCAGGTCTGGTTCATCTGGGTGATGGGCTAGAGTGAAATGATTATGTCGGTAATGTGAGGGATGTGTTGAACATGATTTGGTAAATGTATCGATGAGAGGCCATGTAGGAGCACATGGTGGGTTGTTTCATTGAGGCCGTCCCTAAGAACTGAGATCTGTATGTGTGATTTAAGAATCAACTACTACCATGCATTGGGATCCTTAATTGACCCTCTCGGCTTCTTAATCACCCTAGTACTCTGTCCAGGAGTTGCAATTAGTTTTTGGTGTTTGTAGGTTATGTGTTGGTGGCCGTGCGTAGTGCTGACCCTAGGGGTGGGCTATGATGCGGTAGATACACTGTGGCACGGTGTACCGAGTCACCTGTTTGGTGTCTCGGGAACCCTGTTCACATCGTTCGGGGCCGTATGTGGAAACCTCGGCCGGACTCCCTGCGGATGGAACCTGGATAGGCGATAAACCTGGACTAGAGACTTGAGTGTTTAGGTAGGCCATGGCCGACACCCTCGTTGGGCTTCCGCTTGAAGGTTGCCGAGTACATGTCGTGTAAACGACGGTAAGTGGTGAGAGCGTGTATGAAGAAGTACACCCCTGCAGGGTTAACATCATCTATTCGAATAGCTGCGTCCACGGTAAAGGACTACTTGGTTGCCTATACAGTTCATAGACAAGTTAATGGTTACTACTAAGACTCAAGATAAGTGTGAGTACCGAGGATGGCCCTCTCGTAGGATGACGAGGGAGGATCCCCGGTGGAGTATTATGTTGGTGATTAGTGGACTCGTGTGCGAAAACTATTTTACTAGTGGTGTCTCGTAGGATAGCTTAGCCAAGAGTCAAAGCTGGCTTGCTGCAATAACTCCACCACCTTCTTGAGAATGAGCATGTATAGTAGGTTCTGTTGTAAGACTTGTTGAGTACCTTTGCACTCATGTTTTCTTTAATTACTGTTTTCAGATGACAACACCGCCCCTCCGATGGGTTTTATGTAGACCTCGACGTCGATGAGTAACTTGCCACCCAGGTGGTGATCCTGGCCATGGAGGGCCCTTGTAGCTAGACAGGCTTCGACAAGCCTTCTTTCTTTCTAGTGTCTGTACTCAGACTATTTGCTTCCGCATGTGCTTGTATCACTGGTAGAAAAAGGGCCTGTTGTCCCGGTTCGTAAGGGCCTTTTGTCCCGGTTCCTGAACCGGGACTAAAGGGTCGGTACTAATGCCCTGTCCCTTTAGTCCCGGTTCAATCCAGAACCGGGACAGATGGGCCTCCATGTGGCCTATGCGCGGAGCCCAGGCAGGAGGGCCTTTGGTCCCGGTTGGTGGCACCAACCGGGACCAATAGGCATCCACGCGTCAGCATTTCTGTGGCTTGGGTTTTTGTTTTTTTGAAGGGGGGGGGTTTGGGGGTTTTGGGGGTTAATTTAGGTGTTTCATATATTATGTTAGCTAGCTATAATTAATAGAGAGAAGTGTCCTCTGTTATGTCCGTGCTTGGTCGACGCTACGTACTATACATACGTATAGAGAGGACTAGACACGCTAGCTAGCTAGTAAGCAAACGAAGGAAATAGAAGATCGTCATGAACATATATGCATACAGAGAGAAGTGATATCAACCACCTCTCCTTCTTCGAGAGATTGGTCGAACAACAAGTTCTCGTATATCTATCCGACACTACCGGCTACATATATACAATAATTATCTCTTACAAATATAATCATACGGACTCATGGTCCACATAGTATTCTCCGTCTTCAACGATCACGTGGTCAAGAAAGAATGCCGCCAATTCCTCTTGAATTGCTCGCATGCGAGCTGGTGCTAGGAGTTCATCCCGCTTCCGAAACATCTAATTTGAAGAAGGGGTCAATACATATATATATATGAATGAATGAAACTCAACACAAATGATGGTAATAAAATAAAATTGTGAATGTTGTTATTTACGTACTTCATATTGTTCGTCAGTGTAGCCCCGCTCACAGGTCGTGTGGCGGATGGACTCGCAAACGTAGTATCCATAGAAATCATTCCCTTGTTCCTGCCACAACCACTTTACAAGAAATAGAGGTCAATCAAACTGATAAGCAAGAATGCCAAATGGTATTGATGAAACTAGCTCTTGAATCAGTAGGAGATGCGCGGAACATGCTACTATAGTACTTACTTTCAGGTGTCTAAATTGCAGCTTCTTTGGGAGTCCTGGAGCTTTTTTGGTGAATTTTTTCCAAACCCTGCCAGACAAAGAAAACAATTACTTGATATATCAGGAAATGAACAAAGTTGCTGATATGGTGGATAATGATCGATTTAACTTACTTCTCGAGCATTTGAGTCATGTCCGCATAGTCCTGGGGATCTTTTCGTCTTGAGTCTAAGACGGTTACTAGTCCCTGCTCAAGCTTAATCTCTAGGAGAATATAGTGGAAACTGCACACGCATGCATAACTCATCAATTACATTACTATAACCTTGACTAATATATAAGGGAAACCAAATACGCACAAGACAGTAACACTCACTTGAAGTTGTAAGGAAAGAGTATTATATCTTTGTTTTCATTTATTACCAACGATAGCAAGTTGGCCTCGGTATCTGCGGCATGAAATTTAACCTCAGTTGCATCTATGAGATATGTGTTAATGAACCCAATATCACCGACTTGTCTTTTCTTCAATTCGGCGATCTTCAGTCTGCATAATATAGTGAGGATGATTATAAATACATGCAATGAAAGAGCTGAGCTATATAGAGAGACTTAATGACAAAAGTAGTACTACTTACAGACAGTAGCAGGTGACCGTTGCTTTATCGAGGGCCAATTGATTGAAAAACTGAAAGAACTCCTCAAATGGAACAGGCAACTGTTCAATTCCAACGAGGTCATGCTCCTTTTTAACTCTCACATACAAAGTACTCCTCCCCCCAGACTCTCTGCAGATTTTCAAGTACCAATCATGCAATCTTCGCATCATCGTTGATGGAGATCTTTCATCTTTGACGAGAGGCTTCCCGTACTCGTATCTTTGTATCTGCACCTCCATGAAATCATAATGTACATTGTCGGGTAGGTAATCGCCAAGATTGCTATAACCGGGCACCATCCTCGGATCAATAGCGACGATGTCGCTAGGCACCTTGAGCGGGGGGCACGATTGCTTCGCTTGTTCGCCGAGCTGGGCAATTTGTTTCCCAACTCGTCGTTCTTTCAGCCTTTGATCACTGACAGTACTTCCCGACCGCTCTGCTTCGGCAAATTCCTTTCCAATAATGCGCTCATAGTTTCCTTTCGGCGGAGACTTGGGTGGTTTTGTCAGGGCAGCCAGAGTGCGCTTCGCTTTCACCGGATCTACCTTCTCCTCCGGAGGTGGATGTTTCTTTGCTTTCACCCCTTCAAAGTAGTTCCTCACTTCTTCTCGTGCGATCTCGGCGTTCTCCTCTGGGGTCCTCTCGTATGGTAACTTCTCTGGAGTCTTCAGAGAAGGACTGAATCTGTATGTCCTCCCGCCTCTGGCTGTACTGCTAGACGCCGGCAGAGCAGATGGAGAGGTTGTCTTCTTTACTTGCTTACGAGGCGGAGGAGAAGGACTACGACGCGCCGGAGAAGCCGGAGCGGCGGCAGGTCTCTTCCGCCCTTGCTGACGAGGCGGAGAAGGAGGAGGCTGGCTGCTCGGGCGCGCTGGCGCAGGTGGAGAAGGAGCCGGCCGAGTGCCCTGATCATCACTTGCCGGAGGAGGAGGCGGTGGAGGAGGCGGAGTGCCCTGACTTGCCAGAGGAGGAGGAGGAGGCGGAGGCGTCCAGTTCGGAAGGTTGATGAGCTCCTTTCGCCATAGGCATGGAGTCTTCAGAGCAGAACCCATCCTAGTCTCCCCTTCACCGGTAGGGTGGTCAAGCTGGAGGTCCTCAAATCCCTCCGTTTTTTATCCACCATCACCCTAGCATATCCTTCTGGAATCGGCCGGCAGTGAAAAGTTGCGCCGGGTTCAGTAGGATAAACAGAGCCAACAGCCGCCTTGACCTTCAAATTCATCCATTGCGTCATAAGGTGGCAATTTTGAGACTCCGTGATAGCATCCACGGGATAGCTGGCAGGAGCCGTCAAGGCATGCTCCGGCTGAAGCAGCTTGGTGGAAGCCACGCTGCTTCTCCGCTGAGATGGCGGGGTAGCTTCGGGGGAAGCTTCGGCAGTTCGTTTGCTGCGATTTGCTTCTCATTCCTCTATCGCTTGTATCCTTGCTTGCAGTGCCTGCATTTGGGTCTGCTGCACTTTTTTCCTCCTCTCCTGGCATTTGTAACCGCCTGCGTCCGGAAACCCAACCTTCCACGGAATGGAGCCTGGCGTGCCTCGTGTCCGTCTAGGGTGCTCAGGATTCCCGAGGGCCATTGTGAGCTCATCGTTCTCTCTGTCTGGAAAGAACGTCCCTTGCTGTGCTGCTTCAATATACTGCCGAAGCTTCTTGACTGGTATGTCCATTTGATCGTTGGTCCAAATGCACTTCCCTGATACAGGGTCCAAGGTTCTGCCAGCCCCGAAGAACCAAGTCCGGCAACGGTCTGGCTAGTTAATTGTCTTTGGTTTGATCCCTTTATCAACCAGATCATTCTCAATCTTGGCCCACTTAGGCCGGGCTACGAGGTAGCCACCTGACCCCGTGCAATGGTGATGCTTCTTCTTCGCAGCATTTTGCTTGTTTGTCGCCAACATCTTCTTACTCTTTTCTGATGTCTTGTGGGCCACAAATGCGGGCCAGTGATCTCTGATCTTCTCATATCCGCCCTTGAATTCTGGTGTCTCTTTATTTTCGACAAACTTATTCAGCTCTTTCTTCCACCTCCTGAATAGTTCTGCCATCCTCTTAAGAGCAAAATACTTGATTAATTGCTCTTTAACTGGCTTCTCCGGATCATCCTCTGGCGGTAGGGTGAAATTTGACTTCAGCTCAGTCCAAAGATCATTTTTCTGCATATCATTGACATAAGACACCTCAGGGTCTTCTGTAGCCGGCTTTAACCATTGCTGGATGCTGATCGGGATCTTGTCCCTAACCAAAACCCCGCACTGAGCAACAAATGCGCTCTTTGTCCGGAGGGGTTCAATCGGTTGGCCATCGGGTGCGATTGCTATGATCTCAAACTTTTCATCCGAGCTCAACTTTTTCTTTGGGCCTCGTCTCTTTACCGAAGTTGTGCTCGATTCGGAGGGCTAGAAAAAAGAACAAAGACTTAATTAATATGTGTACATACCAAAACAATGAATGCATCAATTAGCTAGTCAGCAGAAGCTTAACTAATATATATACCTGGCCGGACCCGGTTCGGTCACCGGAGACGTCATCACGGTCTCCTTCTTGCACCGGCATTGGGTCACCGGAGCCGTCCTCATGGTCTCCTTCTTGCACCGACATTAGGTCACCGGAGCCATCATAATCATAGCCAGCTGCTTCCAGACCATCGGTGTCGTTGAGAAACAACGAGCAGACGGCATCACTTCCTCGTGCGATTATGTCCCCCAACAACTCTTCTTGTACTTCGTCTCGGGCGGTGTCCATAGTTTCTACAAATATTGACAACATGGCAATTATTATTCAAACATGACAGATGGATATATTAGTGGCAAACGTAGAACTAATATTAATTAGTGGCCTCGACGCTGCTTCTCTAGGGTTTGGGGTGGCCTCGACGCTACTTCTCTAGGGTTTGGGGTGGCCTCGACAACGCTTCAAGGATAAAAAAAGAAGAGGAAGAAGAAAAAAAAGAGGAGAAGAAAGAATAGAGGAGCAAGAACTCCTCTATTCTTTCTTCTCCTCTTTTTTTTCTTCTTCCTCTTCTTTTTTTATCCTCTTCTTCCTCTCATGTTCGACGACCCTCGACCCCTCGGCGACCCTAGACCCCCTCTCGACCCCCTCATGTCGAAGTTATCGGGTAGGGGGTATATCGACAAGGACATACCCGATACATACATACATACATACATACATACATACATATCACATGCATCCATACATATATGAACAAAATTAATATCTACTAATTAACAACCTAAATAAAAAACTAATACATATAGGAAGAAGAAGAAAAAAGAAGAGAAGAAAGAATAGAGGAGAAGACTTCCTCTTCTTCCTCTCCTCTTCTTCTTCCTCTTCTTCCCCTTCTTCCTCGCCTCTCTCATGAATGTCTGATGTTCTCGACCCTTGACCCCCTAAACTAGTTCTCAACCCTCGACCCCCTAAACTAGTTCTCGACCCTCCCTCATGTCGAAGTTATCAGGGAGGGGGTATATCGACCCCCCCCTCATGTCGAAGTTATCGGGGAGGGTTATATCGACCCCCCTCCTGTCGAAGTTAACGGGGAGGGGGTATATCGACAATGACATACATATATGGAAAAAATGCTATGAAGTTATCGGGAGCTTATATCGACACGACATACGTACATGGGAAAATAATATTATCGAGGAGGGGGTATATCGACCCCCCTCGTGTTGAAGTTATCGGGAGGGGGTATATCGACCCCCCCACGTGTCGAAGAAAAAAAAGAAGAAAAAAGAGAGGAGAAGAAGAAAGGAATAGAGGAGAAAAGAGAAAATAGAATAAATATTCTATTTTTCTCTTCTTCTCCTCTATTCCTTTCTTCTTCTCCTCTTCTTTTTCTTCTCTTTTCTTCTTCTTATTTATTTCTCCTCGTCTTCCTCTCCCCTCTTCTTCTCCTTTCTTCCTCTTCTTATTTCCTTTTTCCTCTCATTCTTTTTCTTCTTCTTCCTTCTTAAAAATACATGAAGTAGTATTGCCTAATTCATTGTTCATATGAATATACAAACATTTGCATATTTACAATAATTAATATCACCAAAAAAATCAATGAACAGAAAAAAATCCTAATATTTCCAAAAAACTTTCTTTTGCATATATACATGAACATATATATACACAGAGAACATATATACATATATATATATATAAAACAAGCATATATTAGAAAAAAACATATATATGAAAAAAATGCTAGCTAGGGAGGGCGCCGGCCGGACCAGGAGGACCGCGGGGTCGGCGGCGAGGATGGCGATGGGGCAGTGGGCGCGCGCTCGGGGTAGGGGGCGCGGGCGACGGCGACGGCGGGCCGGGGCGGCACGCGTTGGGGAAGGGGCCGGCGCGGGCGGGCCGGGGCGGCGCGCGTCGGAGCAGGGGCGCGGGCGACGGCGACGACGGGGGCGGGCCGGGGCGGGCGGTGTCGGGGCAGCCTGGCGGCGTCGGCATCGTCGGGGGCGGCAACTGCAAGATGAGAGTGAAAATTTCCTAAGTGTGGACTTATATAGCAGAGCCTTTAGTCCCGGTTCGTGGCAGCAACCGGGACTAAAGGTGGGCATTAGTCCCGGTTGGTGCCACCAACCGGGACCAAAGGCCTCTTTTCAGCAGCCCAAAGGGCAGGAAGCGGCGGCCTTTGGTCCCGGTTGGTAGCACCAACCGGGACTAAAGGGGGGCATTGGTCACGGTTCGTGGCACCAACCGTGACCAATGCCCCGTTTAGTCCCGGTTGGTGCCACCAACCGGGACCAAAGGCCTTGTGCTGCTGCGGCGTCGAAAGTTTAGTCCCACCTTGCTAGTTGAGAGGGGTGCGCAGTGGTTTATAAGCCCCACTGCCGCACCCCTCTCGAGCTTCTCTCCATTGCAGGCTTACGGGCCTAATTGTCACTGCTATGCCTGTGGGCCTACTGGGTCTCCTGTGGGCGTGAATCCTGGCCCTTGGATGGGTTTCTAGTCGTATTCAGGCCATGGGGCCCAGTAGGTGGCACTTTTTTTGTTTTTTTGTTGCTTTATTTATTTTATTTTCTTTTGTTTTTTGCTTTATTTTTTAATTCTTTATGCTTTTAGTTTTAGAAAAATTATAAACTTTTTGTTAATGCCATTAGTTTTCAAATTTGAAAACACTTTTTTTTATTTTTTTTGTTTTCTTTGTTTTCTTTGTTGCTTTATTTATTTTATTTTGTTTCTACTTACAACAAAATACTTATTGTTGCTATTTTTTTCTAGTTTTTTTGTTTTGTTTTCCGCATTATTTATTTTCTTTTGTTTTTTGCTTTATTTTTTTATTCTTTTTGCTTTTAGTTTTAGAAAAATTATAAACTTTCTGTTAGTGCCATTAGTTTTCAAATTTGAAAACACTTTTTTAGTTTCTTTGTTTTCTTTGTTGCTTTATTTATTTTATTTTGTGATTAACTTTACTATAAAAATAGTTTTTTTCCTGTTTTTTGATTTGTTTTTTGCATTATTTATTTTCTTTTGTTTTTTGCTTTAATTTTTAATTCTGTTTGCTTTTAGGTTAGCAAAATTATAAACTTTCTGTTAGTGCCATTAGTTTTAGAAAAATTATAAACTTTCTGTTAGTGCCATTAGTTTTCAAATTTGAATAGTTGAAATTTGAATTCTTTGAAATTTATGTGAATCACAAGTTTGTGATTAACTTACTAAAAAATGAGAATAGATGCGCTTATAGAGAAAATTCAACCTAAATTCATAGTAAATTTCTATGAATTTCAGAGAAATTCACTCTGAATTTAGGTTAAACTTTTCTCTATTAGGGCATCTATTTTCACTTTGAGAGGAGCTCAACAAGGCAGAGAGGAAAGGGCTTATAAACCGGTGTGAGCCCCCTTCGGTTGGCGAGGTGGGACTAAACTCTGCCCGCAACGAGGACCAACCCTTTAGTCCCGGTTTGTGGCACAAACCGGGACTAATGGTCATGGGCCAGGGGCGAGGAGCAAAATTATAAACTTTCTGTTAGTGCCATTAGTTTTAGAAAAATTATAAACTTTCTGTTAGTGCCATTAGTTTTCAAATTTGAATAGTTAAAATTTGAATTCTTTGAAATTTGTTTGAATCACAAGTTTGTGATTAACTTTACTTTTTCCAGTTTTTTTGTTTTTTGCATTATTTATTTTCTTTTGTTTTTGAATTTTTTAATTCTTTTTGCTTTTAGGTCAGCAAAATTATAAACTTTCTGTTAGTGCCATTAGTTTTAGAAAAATTATAAACTTTCTGTTAGTGCCATTAGTTTTCAAATTTGAATAGTTAAAATTTGAATTCTTTGAAATTTGTTTGAATCACAAGTTTGTGATTAACTTTACTTTTTCCAGTTTTTTTGTTTTTTGCATTATTTATTTTCTTTTGTTTTTGAATTTTTTAATTCTTTTTGCTTTTAGGTCAGCAAAATTATAAACTTTCTGTTAGTGCCATTAGTTTTAGAAAAATTATAAACTTTCTGTTAGTGCCATTAGTTTTCAAATTTGAATAGTTAAAATTTGAATTCTTTGAAATTTGTGTGAATCACAAGTTTGTGATTAACTTTACTATAAAAATAGTTTTTTTCCTGTTTTTTGTTTTGTTTTTTGCATTATTTATTTTCTTTTATTTTTTTCTTTATTTTTAATTCTTTTTGCTTTTAGGTCAGAAAAATTATAAACTTTCTGTTAGTGCCATCAGTTTTAGAAAAAATTATAAACTTTCTGTTAGTGCCATTAGTTTTGAAATTTGAATAGTTAAAATTTGAATAATGGTATTATGAGGGCCGAACCATAAGACATTAAAGCATTTCAAATGAACTTTGAAAAAGTTGAAAGTTGGCATGGTATCATAATTTCACCCACATAGCATGTGCATGTACAAAATGGACAATGGTAGCATACTCGTGTGTTACAAAGTTGGCATGGTATCATCATAATAGTTGCGGGAGAAAGTCTTCACTTTTTCTTCGCTTGTGTCATTTGCTTATTGCGCCGTAACCATGGATAATCTTCATCGTTTATCAGGATGCTTGGGTCAACCTTGACATTGAAGGGAGGTATTTCATGAAACTTTTCATAATCTTCAGACATGTCTGTCTTGCCGTCCACTCCCAGGATGTCCCTTTTTCCTGATAGAACTATGTGGCGCTTTGGCTCATCGTATGATGTATTTGCTTCCTTATCTTTTCTTTTTCTCGGTTTGGTAGACATGTCCTTCACATAGATAACCTGTGCCACATCATTGGCTAGGACGAATGGTTCGTCAGTGTACCCAAGATTTTTCAGATCCACTGTTGTCATTCCGTACTGTGGGTCTACCTGTACCCCGCCGCCTGACAGATTGACCCATTTGCACTTAAACAAAGGGACCTTAAAATCAGGTCCGTAGTCAAGTTTCCATATGTCCACTATGTAACCATAATATGTGTCCTTTCTGCTCTCGGTTGCTGCATCAAAGCGGACACCGCTGTTTTGGTTGGTGCTCTTTTGATCTCGGGCGATCGTGTAAAATGTATTCCCATTTATCTCGTATCCTTTGTAAGTCAATACAGTCAAAGATGGTCCCATGGACAACAAGTACAACTCATCACAAACAGTGTTGTCACCTCTGAGACGTGTTTCCAACCAACTACTGAAAGTCCTAATGTGTTCACATGTAATCCAGTTGTCGCACTGCTCCGGGTGTTTGGAGCGCAGACTGTTCTTGTGTTCATCGACATACGGGGTCACCAAGGTAGAGTTCTGTAGAACTGTGTAGTGTGCTTGAGACCAAGAATATCCGTCCCTGCATATTATTGAGTCAATTCCAAGAGTGCCTTTTCCAGTCAGTCTCCCCTCATACCGTGATTTAGGGAGACCTATCTTCTTAAGGCCAGGAATGAAGTCAACACAAAAACCGATAACATCCTCTGTTTGATGGCCCATGGAGATGCTTCCTTCTGGACTAGCGCGGTTACGGACATATTTCTTTAGGACTCCCATGAACCTCTCAAAGGGAAACATATTGTGTAGAAATACGGGCCCCAGGATGACAATCTCGTCGACTAGATGAACTAGGACGTGCGTCATGATATTGAAGAAGGATGGTGGGAACACCAGCTCGAAACTGACAAGACATTGCGCCACATCACTCCTTAGCCTTGGTACGATTTCTGGATCGATCACCTTCTGAGAGATTGCATTGAGGAATGCACATAGCTTCACAATGGCTAATCGGACGTTTTCCGGTAGAAGCCCCCTCAATGCAACCGGAAGTAGTTGCGTCATAATCACGTGGCAGTCATGAGACTTTAGGTTCTGAAACTTTTTCTCTGGCATATTTATTATTCCCTTTATATTCGACGAGAAGCCAGTCATGACCTTCATATTGAGCAGGCATTCAAAGAAGATTTCTTTCTCTTCTTTCATAAGAGCGTAGCTGGCAGGACCTTTATACTGCTTCGAAGGCATGCCGTCTTTTTCGTGCAAACGTTGCAGGTCCTCCCGTGCCTCAGGTGTATCTTTTGTCTTCCCATACACGCCCAAGAAGCCTAGCAGGTTCACGCAAAGGTTCTTCGTCACGTGCATCACGTCGATTGAAGAGCGGACCTCTAGGTCTTTCTAGTAGGGTAGGTCCCAAAATATAGATTTCTTCTTCCACATGGGTGCGTGTCCCTCAGCGTCATTCAGAACAGCTAGTCCACCGGGACCCTTTCCAAAGATTACGTGTAAATCATTGACCATAGCAAGTACATGATCACCGGTACGCATGACGGGCTTCTTCCGGTGATCTGCCTCGCCTTTGAAATGCTTGCCTTCCTTTCAACATTGATGGTTGGTCGGAAGAAATCGACGATGGCCCAGGTACACATTCTTCCTGCATTTGTCCAGGTATATACTTTCAGTGTCATCTAAATAGTGCGTGCATGCGTGGTATCCTTTGTTTGTCTGTCCTGAAAGGTTACTGAGAGCGGGCCAATCGTTGATGGTCACGAACAGCAACGCCTTTAGGTTAAATTCCTACTGTCTGTGCTCATCCCATGTACGTACACCGTTTCCATTCCACAGCTGTAAAAGTTCTTGAACTAATGGCCTTAGGTACACATCAATGTCGTTGCCGGGTTGCTTAGGGCCTTGGATGAGAACTGGCATCATAATGAACTTCCGCTTCATGCACATCCAAGGAGGAAGGTTATACATACATAGAGTCACGGGCCAGGTGCTGTGATTGATGCTCTGCTCCCCGAAAGGATTAATGCCATCCGCGCTTAAAGCAAACCATACATTCCTTGGGTCCTTTTCAAACTCATCCTAGTACTTTCTCTCGATTTTTCTCCACTGCGACCCGTCAGCGGGTGCTCTCAACTTCCCATCTTTCTTTCGGTTCTCACTGTGCCATCGCATCAACTTGGCATGCTCTTTGTTTCTAAACAGTCGTTTCAACCGTGGTATTATAGGAGCATACCACATCACCTTTGCAGGAACCCTCTTCCTGCGGGGCTCGCCCTCAACATCACCAGGGTCATCTCGTCTGATCTTATACTGCAATGCACCGCATACCGGGCATGCGTTAAAATCCTTGTACGCACCGCGGTAGAGGATGCAGTCATTAGGGCATGCATGTATCTTCTCCACCTCCAATCCTAGAGGGCATACAACCTTCTTTACTGCATATGTACTGTCGGGCAATTTGTTATCCTTTGGAAGCTTCTTCTTCAATATTTTCAGTAGCTTCTCAAATCCTTTGTCAGCCACAGCATTCTCTGCCTTCCACTGCAGCAATTCCAGTACAATACCGAGCTTTGTGTTGATCATCATCAGGCACATCGTCTGGTTCCTCTTGATCTTCAGCAGCTTCACCCGTTGCAGCATCATTGGGCACATCGTCTGGTTCCTCTTGATCTTCACCAGCTCCCCCCGTTGCAGCATCATCGTATTCAGGGGGCACATAGTTGTCATCGTACTCTTCTTCTTCGTCGTCTTCCATCATAACCCCTATTTCTCCGTGCCTCGTCCAAACATTATAGTGTGGCATGAAACCCTTATAAAGCAGGTGGGAGTGAAGGATTTTCCAGTTAGAGTAAGACCTCGTATTCCCACATTCAGTGCATGGACAACACATAAAACCATTCTGCTTGTTTGCCTCAGCCGCATCGAGAAACTCATGCACGCCCTTAATAAACTCGCAGGTGTGTCTGTCACCGTAGATCCATTGCCGGTTCATCTGCGTGCATTATATATAATTAAGTGTCCAAATTAATAGAAGTTCATCATCACATTAAAACCAAAGTGCATACATAGTTCTCATCTAACAACATATAGCTCTCCACAGCATCTAATTAATTAAACCATACATAGAAACTATGTAAAACATTTCAATGCGAAAACAAATGCGATCATAATCGCAACCAAGGTAACAATTGATCCAACGGCATAATGATACCAAGCCTCGGTATGAATGGCATATTTTCTAATCTTTCTAATCTTCAAGCGCATTGCATCCATCTTGATCTTGTGATCATCGACGACATCCGCAACATGCAACTCCAATATCATCTTCTCCTCCTCAATTTTTTTTATTTTTTCCTTCAACAAATTGTTTTCTTCTTCAACTAAATTTAACCTCTCGACAATAGGGTCGGTTGGCATTTCCGATTCACATACATCCTACATAAATAAAATCTATGTCACGTTGGTCGGCATAATTTTCATAAACAATAAATGAACCAATAGTTATAAAGATAATATATACCACATCCGAATCATAGATAGGACGAGGGCCGACGGGGGCGGATACCAAAACCATCGCACTATATAAGATGCAATAATAAAAGTAAGAAAATAATACAAGTATCTATGTAAACATACAAGTAAGAATATTTTTCCTTTCAGAAAGAAGATAAGAACAAGAGGCTCACCACGGTGGTGCCGGCGATGAGCTCGGCGCGGGTGATCGACGGTGGTGAAGACGGGGACGGGGCGTGACGGACCGCTAAACCTAGACAAATATTGTGGAAAATGGAGTTTGGAGGTCGATCTTGGAGAGGAGAAAGCTTAAGTAGTGTGGCTCGGGCATTCCATCGAACACCTTGTGTGCATAGGAGGTGAGCTAGAGCACCACCAAGCCCTCTCCCCCTCGGCCAGAAAAAAACAGAGCAGTGTGCTCTGCTCTTACGCGAGGGGGTATATATAGGCACCTCATTGGTCCTGGTTGGTGGCATGAACCGGGACTAAAGGGGAGCCTTTGGTCCCGGTTCAAGACACCAACCAGGACCAATGGTGGTGGGCCAGGAGCGAGGACCATTGGTCCCGGTTCGTCCCACCAACCGGGACCAAAAGGTCCAAATGAACCGGGACCAATGGCCCACGTGGCCCGGCTGGCCCCCTGGGCTCATGAACCGGGACCAATGCCCCCATTGGTCCCAGTTCTGGACTGAACCGGGACTAATGGGCTGACCCGGCCTGGACCAAAGCCCTGTTTTCTACTAGTGTATGCTTGTATGACTTGAGTGTCGGGTCATGAGACCCCTACCTGTATGAACATGTTATGTATGGCTCTCTGGAGCCTTTAAATAAAGTACTTGAGTTGTAGAGTTTTGTTGTGATGCCATGTTGTATTTGCACATATCGAGCATATTGTGTGTATGATTGAAATGCTTGGTATGTGTGGGATCCGACAATCTAGTTGTTTATCCTTGGCAGCCTCTCTTATGGGGAAATGTAGTCTAGTGCTCCTCGAGCCATAGTAGTCCGCTACAGCCCGGTTCACCGGAGTCCTGCTAGCCCAGCACTACTGCTCAGGACACTTGACTGGCCGGCATGTGTTTCACTTCGTTCATATGTCTGCCCCTTCGGGGAAATGTCACGCGGTGACATCCGGAGTCCTGCCTAGCCTGCTACAGCCCGGGTTCCCCGGAGACCTGTTAGCCCAGTGTTACAGCCCGGATTAACACGTTGTTAACCGACATGCTCGATGTGATTCATGTATGCCTGTCTCCATAGGTCTGTGCCACTTTGGGTTCACGACTAGCCATGTCGGCTCGGGTTCTCTGTCATATGGATGCTAGCGACACTATCATCTACGTGAGCCAAAAGGCGCAAACGGTCCCGGGCCATGGTAAGGCGACACCCGTGGGAATACCGTGCGTGAGGCCGCAATGTGATATGAGGTGTTACCGGCTAGATCGATGTGACTTGGAATCGGGGTCCTGACAGCGTTGGCATCAGAGCCGGATTGCCTGTAGGTTCGTTGAGCCAAACTGGTCGATGTCGAGTCTAGAAATGCTTTAGTTATATGTAGGGGAATTGATTGTGGGAGGGAACATAAGGCTCTTTTACTCCTTTACCTTATGCCCTCTGATCTGAGTCATTCTCTTCTCTTTCTATGTGGGTTAAGGACTACGATCTCTTCTTTCTATCAGGTTCACGTGTTTCTAATCCGTAGTAGCTTATAGGATTGTTGTTACAAGCCCCAGTACAGTTTCTACTACTTTTAGTATGTTGTTAGTTGAATCAGAACCTTGATATGATGTTGTTGAGTGGTATTGCAAACTGTTGTGGATGTCTCAAATCTTTTGATTTATAGCCGTTATGCTGTTCGATTTCCCCTAGAAAATTCTAATGCATTTGCGTTATTCTATGCTTTCAGATGGCCACCCGTTCCCAGAACCAAGTGGTTCGTCTGACCCGGTGCCTTGATGTGCCAGGCCACACGGCCATGTTGGTTCGAGTGATGGTCGAGTCAGGCTATCGGTGGTATCCGAAATATACCTTCGAGGAGCAGTTCCGAGACTTCAACCAGAGCCAGTACCTTTGTACCGTCAGGATATATCCCTCTTATCCTGGAGCCACTGAGCCCCTTCACTGTTCCTATGGACTTGGGGTCACTATTGAGATGTCTGTGCAGGATGCAGCTTACTCAATGATGACTATCATTCAAGCCAGGACTGCCTTGCTTTAGAACACTGACTTCCGCTACATGCCAACCTCACTTCCTGGAGCACAGGGGTACTATGAGGCTTTGTACTATGACTCTACACATGAGGAGTCACTGCTCCGCACCACTGCCGAGATGCTCGAGGACAAGGACCGCGAAAATCGGGCCTTGCATATGGAGCTTTTCCACACTCGTTTTGATCATTGGGCCACTTTGACTCGGTTTGCACCTGCGGTGCAGGAAGGATACATGGACATGAGGGACCTGTACCCTGTGCGGTCTGGATTGCCAGATTGTATGGAGTGGCGCGATGTAGGAGGCATCACCCCTCCTCGTGGTCCCCGTCTGCCATCGTCTGTGGGACTAAGGCCACATATGAGCCCCTATGGTCCGCAGGCTCCGCAGGACCGTTTGTTCCCAGATGATCATGTTCCACTTCCAGGCTTTGGTGGTGACTTTTATGAGGATTACTACGGAGCCGTCTGAGCTAGTAGTAGTTTCACTAGTACTGTAATAGTTGTATTCTCCACAGTCCTGCGTGACCCGTGGGATAAGACTTGGTGTGTATCACGCTCCGGGGGTGTAGAAAAATAATGTATAGGAGCTTGGAATGCCTCCGATGAGATGTAATGTCTTTCACCGTAGTTGTACTCTAGCCTGGGCTTGTACTAAACTATGTACGGTGTGGATGACCAATGGTATATATATGGCAGTTTCTATATTACCATGTCGTGCAATGAACATCTTAGCATTCCATGTTAACCATTACATTCTGCACTTCCTTGCCAAGTTTGTGCCATCCTTGTCTAAACCGTTGTCTTGTTTTTCCTAGGATGGTCAACACCCGCAGCAACCCTGCTGCCCCGGAGCAGGGGGAAGCCAGTGCAGCTAGGGGTGAAAATCTGCCTCACCCGCCTTCTCTGGCCGAAGTTATGCTGGAGGCGGAAAGAAACAAGCGTGAGACTAATCGCTTGCTGGAGCGGATTGAGCAGAACACTGCACGCCATCAGCGAAATGACTTGGTGTCAATCAATGACTTTATCAAGTTGTACCCACCAAAGTTTAATGTTTCCGTTGAGCCCCTCGACGCGGATGACTGGCTCCGCAGCATCACACACAAGCTACGTTCTACCAACGTAGCTGAAGCTGATAAGGTTACCTATGCTGCCTATCACCTCGAAGGCCCTGCTAGCCTTTGGTGGGAAAACTTTGAGGCTATGCGCCCGGTCGGCCAAATCACTACTTTGGCTGAATTCAGTGAGGCTTTCCGTGAGCATCACATCCCGGAAGGTCTCATAGATCGCAAGAGGGAAGAGTTCTGCAATTTCACCCAAGGAAGACTGACTGTGGATGCATATAGTCATGAATTTGGGAATCTGGCATGATGTGATAGCTTGGCTTATTAGGGATGATAGACTACTCATATCAATAAGGAATTCCTTCTTTTCCGGGAGCCCATTGGGACAGAACTCCAAAGTTAAGCGTGCTCAGCTTGGAGTAGTGTCAGGATGGGTGACCGACCGGGAAGTTGCTCCCGGGTGCACACGAGTGAGGATAAAGTGCGCAGAAAAGACTAGTATTGATCTATGGGGCCAGTCTAGATCCCGCCAGGAGTAACGACCACCGGCGGGTGTGTCCGGGGCATTACACACGATATGCTCCTGAAGAGGTATCCACCGACGGTAAGAAGCAGGCAAGGTTCCGCAAGGGACTTAGCACCGAGCTTCGCCGCGATCTTCGTCTGCACGATTGCACCTCCTTTCAGAAGTTGGTCAATAAAGCCATCAGTGCTGAAACAGGCCAGTCTGACTATGACGCTTCATGCAAGCACTCTCGTGATTTTGGTTCTTCATCCGGCTCTGGATCTCAGAAGCGCTGGGTGTGGATCCCAAGCACAGCG
The DNA here is from genome assembly GCF_003073215.2 of Triticum urartu. Taxonomy (NCBI): domain Eukaryota; kingdom Viridiplantae; phylum Streptophyta; class Magnoliopsida; order Poales; family Poaceae; genus Triticum; species Triticum urartu. The sequence goes on from NC_053023.1 coordinate 555,774,081, forward strand.
CTGCCACCCAGGTTCATTCCGAGGCCATCCTTTGAGGCGCCTCGCCCCAACCAGCAGTTTGCACCGTCTAAGCCCTATGGTGGCCCCGCTGCCAATGCTGCTCCACGCCCCAATGTTGTGACATGTTTCAAGTGTGGAGAGCCGGGTCACTACAGTCGAGAGTGTCCCCAAAACAACAACCCCAATCAGTCTGGAAAGTCCGTTGGCTGTGGTAAGCCAGCGGGAAAGACATTCTACGCCAAGCCAGTCACCACTTCACGTGGCCATGTCAACTATGTCTCAGCTGAGGAGGCTCATGATGATCCTAACGTCGTCCTTGGTACGCTCCTTGTTAATTGCCATCCGGCATCTGTTCTTTTCGATACTGGAGCATCTCATTCATTCATATCTGAGAACTATGCTCGATGGCATAACACGACATTCTGTGACATGCCCACTTCCATGGTAATTCAAACTCCGGGTTCCAAATGGCAAACTTCTAGAGTAAGCCATGGGAATGAAATTCTTGTCGATAGACTCGTCTTCCTTGCATCCTTAATAGCTCTCAAGTCCTCGGACATAAACATCATCTTGGGTATGGACTGGATGTCAGCTCATTATGCTAAGATTTATTGTGCCACTAGAACCGTTCAGCTTACTCACCCATCGGGCAAGACAGTCAATGTCTTAACCCGAGTGGCCAAGCGCCAGCTTTACTCCCTAAATGCCACCCCCTTCCAGACATTGACGATATTCCGGTAGTCCGAGATTTTCCGGATGTATTTCCAGAAGAATTGCCAGGTGTTCCACCTGACAGGGATGTCGAGTTTGTGATAGACCTTGTCCGAGGAACCGTTCCAATTTCTAGAAGACCCTATAAGATGGCACCCTTAGAACTAGCCGAGCTTAAGAACCAACTCGATGAGTCCTTGAAAAAGGGTTTCATCCGTCCTAGTTCCTCCCCTTGGGCTTGCCCTGTCCTCTTTGTCAAGAAGAAGGATGGAACGGATCAGATGGTTGTAGATTGCCGACCTGTCAACTTGGTCACTATCAAGAACAAGTATCCGCTTCCCAGGATCAACGATCTGTATGATCAGCTCGCTGGATCCTCAGTCTTTTCCAAGATGGATTTGAGGTTGGGCTACCATCAAATCAAAATCAGAAACAGGGACATTCCCAAAACGGCCTTTGTTACTCGTTATGGCCAATACGAATACACCGTTATGTCCTTCGGTTTAACCAATGCCCCAGCCACCTTCTCTCGATTAATGAACTCGGTCTTCATGGAGTATTTGGATAAATTCGTCGTAGTATACCTCGATGATATACTCATCTACTCCAAGAGTGTGGAGGAACATGCCGAACATCTAAGGCTAGTATTGACGAAACTTCGAGAGCATCGTCTTTATGCCAAATTCTCCAAGTGTGAATTTTGGTTGCCACAAGTGACCTATCTAGGCCATGTAATCTCTGGTAAGGGTATTGCTGTCAATCCCGAGCGAGTTCAAGCCGTCCTTGATTGGACTCCACCTGAAACGGTCAAGCAAGTTCGGAGCTTCCTTGGCTTAGCGAGCTATTGCCGCCGCTTCGTCAAGAATTTCTCCAAGGTTGCTAAACCCCTAACTGAACTCCTCAAGAAAGATAAAAAGTTCGAGTGGACCCCACAGTGCGAGTTCAGCTTTCAGGAACTGAAAAGACGCCTGGCATCTGCTCCCGTACTAGTACCACCAGATTTCTCCAAGGACTTTATTATCTATTGCGACGCCTCGAGACAAGGACTAGGTTGCATACTCATGCAAGATCGTCAGGTAATTGCCTATGCTTCACGGCAATTACACCCCCATGAGGAAAACTATCCCACACATGATCTAGAGCTTGCAGCTGTAGTCCATGCACTCAAAACTTGGCGACATTACCTTCTCGGTAATCGTTGCGAGATCTTCACCGATCACCAAAGTTTGAAATATATCTTCACCCAATCGGATTTGAATCTCAGGCAAAGACGTTGGGTCGAGTTGATCTCGGATTACGACTTAGGAATAACTTACACCCCGGGCAAAGCCAATGTCATGGCTGATGCGCTAAGTCGTAAATCCTATTGTAACAACCTGATGTTACAACAAAGTCAACCACTTCTCCATGAGGAATTTCGTAAGCTTAACCTTCACACAGTTCCTCGAGGATTCCTATCCACCCTGGTGGCGAAGCCTAACCTTACGGATCAGATCATAACCTCCCAACGGTATGACAAGGGGATATCTCGGATCAAGGAAAACATCGCTAGCGGAGTTGCTAAATGTTTTTCCATGGATGAGCGAGGTGTTATATACTTCGAGAACCGGTTGGTGGTTCCCAAGAAACAACATCTACGTCAGTTGATTCTTAAGGTAGCTCATGAATCCCCTCTCACCATTCATCCCGGTAGTACTAAAATGTATCAAGACCTACGCCAGAGGTTTTGGTGGACCAGGATGAAGAGAGAAATTGCTCAATACATTGCTAGTTGCGACGTCTGTCGTCGTGTTAAAGCAGAGCATCAACGGCCTGCTGGCACCCTTCAACCTTTGGCTATTCCTGAGTGGAAATGGGATAAAATCAGTATGGATTTCATTACTGGGTTTCCCAGGACCAAGAGAGGGAATAATGCTATCTTCGTCGTGATCGATCGTCTTTCCAAAGTAGCCCATTTCCTACCTGTTTGTGAGAGTATCACCGCTAGCCAGCTAGCTGACGTATACGTCTCTCGAATAGTGTCTCTTCATGGTGTCCCATTGGAAATTAACTCGGACCATGGGAGTCTCTTCACCTCTCAATTTTGGGAAAGTTTCCAAAATGCTATGGGAACTCGTCTCTCTTTTAGCACCACCTTCCACCCCAATCAAGTGGTCAAGTAGAGCGAGTAAGTCAAATTCTAGAAGATATGCTCCGAGCTTCTGTCATCTCCTTCGGAATGGATTAGGAGAAATGCCTTCCATTCGCGGAGTTTGCTTATAACAATAGTTATCAAGCTAGCTTGGGCAAAGCTCCTTTCGAAGTTCTCTATGGACGAAAATGTCGAACGCCTCTTAACTGGTCAGAAACCGGGGAAAGACAACTCTTTGGCCCGGATATGATTCAGGAAGCAGAAGAGCAGGTTCGCGTTATTCGTGAGAAATTGAAAACAGCCCAATCTCGTCAAAAGACACAATATGATCGTAAACATAAGCTCATGACTTATGAAGTCGGCGAGAAGGCTTACCTTCGGGTTACTCCGTTAAAGGGAACCCATCGTTTCGGTATTAAAGGCAAATTGGCTCCTCGTTACATTGGACCCTTTCGCATTCTTGCCAAACGCGGAGAAGTTGCCTACCAATTGGAACTACCTCCGCATTTTTCCAGAGTTCACGATATCTTCCACGTTTCTCAACTCAGGCGTTGCTTCGCGGATCCTATCCGTGGAGTGGACCACAAAACGCTTGATCTACAAGATAACCTCTCATATAGGGAATATCCCGTTCGTATCCTTGATCAAGCCGAGCGTACCACTCGACGCCATAACATCAAGTTTCTCAAGGTTCAATGGTCACACCATTCCAAAAAGGAAGCCACTTGGGAAAGGGAGGATCGTCTTCGACTCGAGGACCCCACTTTCTTCCCAACAGATCCTAAATCTCGGGACGAGATTCTTTTGAGTGGGGGTGAGTTGTCACACCCTAGCTAGTTCATGCATTAGAGTGATTGCATCATGTTTAAATTTCCCAGAAAAATGAAATGGGGATGATAGAACCCCCAGCCCCCTGGAACAACTAGGGTTTACTGAAAACTTTTTCAATGAACCTGAAATGCCCTTCTAAAAAGTCCACCCTTTTTGTTTTGGGTTAAAACCTTTGACAAAAATGGTGAACATTTTTCTAGGACATCATAAGGTCATTGGATTAACTCATATAGTATTTGCATTTGGGCATTTAAATGCTATAAAATATTTTGAATGCTCAAATAATCATAAACTAAAATGTTTACTGTTGGATATATTCTAAGCAGTAGCCATGATTAATTTTATGATTTTTGGAAATGCCCTGGCATTTTTAATAAAGCCCTAAAGTTACAGAAATAATAGAAAATAAATAAAAATAGAAAAACAAAGAGAGAGAAACCCACCTGGGCCTTCTTACCTGGCGCGCCTGTAGCCCAAGTGCCCGGCCCAGCACGGTCCAGTCCATCTGGCCGTGCCAGTCGTCCCCTTCCTTGGGACAGAAGGACGACGGGCGCGTGCCCGACGCGCGCGCACCGCCGTGCACCACCTCCTGCTTGCCGCTTCGTCGCTGGACGGGCGATACGACCTCCACATCGCGCCCCCGACCCCCTGGACACCTCACACTTCCCCCTGCTCTCTTCCTCGCTCCCCTGACACCATGGCTGACGCAGCCACCGCCGTCTCACCGCCGTAGCCATAGCCACTGTCGTCTCTGCGCCGCCGTACTGTGTCCACGAGCTCCGCCGCATCTCCCTCGACCTCCTCACTGAGCTACGCAACGCCGGAAGCCCTCCAACGCCTTCCTCGGCCTCTTCTTCAACCTTCGGGCTCCGAGATCGCCGGTGACCCCACGCTCGACTCGCTGCCTCCCCGAGCTCTCCAAGGCCACCGCTGCACTCGCCGTGAGCTCCTCTTTCTTCCCCCCCTAGCCACGTCGCTCGAGCTGCCCCCTAACCCCGTTGGCCATCACGGCCGAGAGCTCGGCTCCGTCGCCGTCGTGGCCACAGATGCGTAAGCTCGAAACCGAGCGCGTCACCGCACTCACCATGTCCCCAGGAGCCGCAGCACCGCTCCGCATCTCCTGCCGTGCCTCCTAGCGACGACCCCGAACTCGTCTGAGCTTCGGCAGCCGCCAACGTCGTCGCCGGCATCTTTTCCGACCACCCCGAGCCCAAACACCACCACCACTAGACGTGGACGAGTCTCCTCGTCACGTAGAGCCTCTCCGCCGTGCAAATGGTCGCCTGTGGGCGTTTTCCGAAGCCCTCCGCCGCGTCTGTCATCGCTGGCGTCAAACCGCCAGCGAGTTGACCTCGTTTGACCTGGGGTTTAACTCCCCTGGGTCAATGATAGGTGGGCCCAGAGCCCTGCTAATTTTAGCTTAGCACTAATTAACTTTTATTTAACCCAATAGGTCACTGACATGCGGGCCCAGGCCCCACTGACAGTTTAGTTAGTATTAACTTAACCCTGTTAATTAGTTGTTTCACTGACGTGTGGCTCCCAGCCGTCAGGTTTGACCTGGGCTGGCACCTTTGACCCGCTGACGTCACAGTGATGCAGTGCTGACGCAGCTATTTATTTTCTGGATTTATTTTTATATAGGAAATTCCAGAAAATAACCAAAACTTCTAAAAATCATAGAAAATCAACCATAGCTCCAAATCAAACAAAATATATATGAAAAATGATCAGAAAAATTCAATCTTTCCATCTGTAATGGTTTCATGCATGACAAAACACTTTAACCTTGCTTTTTAGGTGAAACAAGCTAATACACTTATAATGCATAAGAAATTAAGCTTCCATTTGAATCTTTGATTCAAATGGACCCATTTCAACTTGTTTCACATTGCATTAGGCAGGACACCTCATTTTGCCATGGCATAGCATGCATGATATTGTTGCATATTGCCATGTGTTGATTATATTCTGTGGTGTCTTTCGTGGTAGGTTCTGCCTCCGAGGATATCTCCGTGTATCCAACTGAAGGGCAGTACCCTACTACTACTCCATCAGGCAAGCAGCCCCATTGATCATATCGATACAATCCCATGTTCTCGCTTCTGCTCTCACTTACTGCATTAAGACAACAACGTTTCAAACTGCTGTGTGCTACGGTAGTTGAACCCTTATCCTCTCCATGACCTGTCATTGCCACAGTAACTAGATGAAACCCACTAGCATGTGTAGGAGTTGATTGAGCCATGTATGTGTTTCCTACCTTGCTATGCCTGCTATGCTTAGAGTTGTGTCAGGTCTGGTTCATCTGGGTGATGGGCTAGAGTGAAATGATTATGTCGGTAATGTGAGGGATATGTTGAACATGATTTGGTAAAGGTATCGATGAGAGGCCATGTAGGAGTACATGGTGGGTTGTTTCATTGAGGCCGTCCCTAAGAACTGAGATCTGTATGTGTGATTTAAGAATTAGCTACTACCATGCATTGGGATCCTTAATTGACCCTCTCGGCTTCTTAATCACCCTAGTACTCTGTCCAGGAGTTGCAATTAGTTTCTGGTGTTTGTAGGTTATGTGTTGGCGGCCGTGCGTAGCGCTGACCCTAGGGGTGGGCTATGATGCGGTAGATACACTGTGGCACGGTGTACCGAGTCACCCGTTTGGTGTCTCGGGAACCCTGTTCACATTGTTCGGAGCCGTATGTGGAAACCTCACCCGGACTCCCTGCGGATGGAACCTGGATAGGCGATAAACCTGGACTAGAGACTTGAGTGTTTAGGTAGGCCGTGGCCGACACCCTCGTTGGGCTTCCGCTTGAAGGTTGCCGAGTACATGTCGTGTAAACGACGGTAAGTGGTGAGAGCGTGTATGAAGAAGTACACCCCTGCAGGGTTAACATCATCTATTCGAATAGCCGCGTCCGCGGTCAAGGACTACTTGGTTGCCTATACAGTTCATAGACAAGTTAATGGTTACTACTAAAAGACTCAAGATAAGTGTGAGTACCGAGGATGGCCCTCTCATAGGATGACGAGGGAGGATCCCCGGTGGAGTATTGTGTTGGTGATTAGTGGATTCGTGTGCGAAAACTATTTTACTAGTGGTGTCTTGTGGGATAGCTTAGCCAAGAGTCAAAGTTGGCTTGCTGCAATAACTCCACCACCTTCTTGAGAATGAGCATGTATAGTAGGTTCTGTTGTAAGACTTGCTGATTACCTTTGTACTCATGTTTGCTTTAATTACTATTTTCAGATGACAACACCGCCCCCTCCGATGGGTGTTATGTAGACCTCGATGTCGATGAGTAACTTGCCACCCAGGTGGTGATCCTGGCCATGGAGGGCCCTTGTAGCTAGACAGGCTTCGACAAGCCTTCTTTCTTTCTAGTGTCTGTACTCAGACTATTTGCTTCCGCATGTGCTTGTATGCTTGTATGACTTGAGTGTCGGGTCATGTGACCCCTACCTATATGAACATGTTATGTATGGCTCTCTGGAGCCTTTAAATAAAGTACTTGAGTTGTAGAGTTTTGTTGTGATGCCATGTTGTATTTGCACATATCGAGCATATTGTGTGTATGATTGAAATGCTTGGTATGTGTGGGATCCGACAATCTAGTTGTTTATCCTTGGCAGCCTCTCTTATGGGGAAATGTAGTGTAGTGCTCCTTGAGCCATAGTAGTCCGCTACAGCCCGGTTCACCGGAGTCCTGCTAGCCCAGCACTACTGCTCAGGACACTTGATTGGCCGGCATGTGTTTCACTTCGTTCCTATGTCTGTCCCTTCGGGGAAATGTCACGCGGTGACATCTGGAGTCTTGCCTATCCTGCTACAGCCCGGGTTCCCTGGAGTCCTGTTAGCGCAGTGCTACAGCCCGGATTCACACATTGTCGACCGACATGCTCGATGTGATTGATGTATGCCTGTCTCCATAGGTCTGTGCCGCTTTGGGTTCATGACTAGCCATGTCGGCCCGGGTTCTCTGTCATATGGATGCTAGCGACACTATCATATACGTGAGCCAAAAGGCGCAAATGGTCCCAGGCCATGGTAAGGCGACACCCATGGGAATACCGTGCGTGAGGCCACAATGTGATATGAGGTGTTACCGGCTAGATCGATGTGACTTGGAATTAGGGTCCTGACATGATACAAGCAATCTCTCAAGGAAAGGCGCATTCTCAATGACCATAACGTGGAACAGCTGGAGTGATCTCTTCCCAATTGATGTCTTGTTGCGGGGCCAGCAAGACACATAAATCCATTGGAGATTCGTCGAGGCGATGTGGAGGCTAATGAACCCGTGGATATGCTCAAGACGAAGGTACTCGAGCACAGTACAGCTGCGGAGCAGGTGCTCCATAGCCTTCTTCGAGATGACAACGTCGAAGAGGTCGAGCTGCTTGAGTTGAGGGAGAAGAAGGGCGGGGGTGGCATTAATCTGGGGAAGATAGCAGGAGCTGAAGCTGGCGCGACGCAGCGTTGGCGTGAGGCGGAGCACGGATGGCGGCAGAGAGCGACATCGTCCAGCTTCAAAGCTGAGCTCCACGAGCTGATCTAGGGCGGGGGATAAGAACCACTCGTCAAACTTGGGTTGGACCTTGTAGTTGGTACTAAACATGCGGATGTCAAGGCGTTTGGCTGGCCCAGGGTGCGATGAAAGGATCTTGGAGACTGCGGCCATGCGTTTGCAATCCCCGTCGCAGAGGCAGCTGTCGATGGTGAGGTTGAGGGGGACGCGGCGCCAAAAGGGGCGCCACCGCCGGGAGAGCAGGGCGGTCTGCACGACAGATTTTGTGGGGAGGAGGCCGATGATGACGAGCAGCATGTCATTGGGGAGGCTGCTGATGAAGTCCAGGCTCGCCGGATGCGGTTTTGGCTCGAGCCGCCTCCGCTTGTTGGCTGCCTCGCCGTCCATCTCAACCGGCAGCGACGCTGGTGTACACGTGTGCTGGTGTGTGTTGTGTGCTGGGTGTGCGCGAGTGCGTCCTTCTGTGCATGCCGCCGCGCAGTGGTGAATTGTGCGCGAGTGCGTCCTTCGCGCGCAAGAAGTTTGTCCTCAATGCGCCCTCAATTTACTAGCGTGCGGGGTGCTACCCCGAGTGGTTTCAACTTTGTTTACTTCACCGCGTGTCAGATGGGCCTCTAGTTTACTTATTTTCACCCACTGCCACATGGGCCAGCACACGAAGATACAGAACACGAGCTGACAAGGCAGCATGTGGATTGGTTGACCGGTCAACTAAACAATATACGGAACTATACACTAACACAGTGAGCGTACAATCCGTCGGTATAGAGAGTTCGAGTGAGAGGGGAGGCCCATGAGAGATAGAAGAGAGAGAGAAAGAGCTACTCCCTCCGTTCGGTAATGTAGTTCCAACATTTTTTAAGTCAAACTTTTGAAACTTTGACCATGTTCATAAAGAAATTACTTATATCTACAATAAGATAAATGATAGTATGAAGTAAGTACATGTTGTGATGAATCTAATGATCGTTCCAGAGGTAAATGTTTTTCTCCACATATACCTGGTCAAACTTTTCTAAGTTTGACTTTTCAAAACATCCATATGCTTATGAACATGACAGAGTCCCTAACTAGAGAGAGAGAGAGTGAAAAAGTGTGTGTGCGTGTGTGAAAGAGACATGGACAACACACGATAAAAGTAGAGAAAAAGCGTGCGTGTCTTATGCAAACATATCACACATGCATCTTCGACAATGGAGGCAAGTTGAGGAGATAGTGTGTGGTTGTTTGGAACCGAGAGAGCAAGACCCCTAGCACGTGGCCAAGAGGGGTCTGACAAACAAGGGAGAGAGGTCGAGAGAGACGTACGGAGAAAATGCAGACATGGGGAGGAGAGAGTGTATGTTTGTCATAGAGAGATCCTCTGGAGATCGTGATGGGACTACATGGGTGGGAGATCGAGTGACAAGGTGTGTGCGCGATAGAAGATGCCCCGAGAGATATCGAGATAGACGTATGGATGGAAGGAGACAATACGTGTGTTCCTGATGGCTAGTAAGAGATAATCATACTTAGGAGGGGGGGGGAGTGCTTGCGCCTATGATGGAGTGAGGGATTATGGTACTTAGGGGGGTGCGTGTCACATAGAGAGAGAACAAGGGCGGAGAGTGTTGGATGGGTCTATATGTATAGCGCGAGCGAGACATGTGTATGTGTGAACTAGGGAGATATAAGGCCAGTTTGGCTTGCGTCCTGAGCATCTTTTGCCTGGCCTGGGGTTGTGGCTGGATTTCATGCATGCTTGTTTGGTTGCTACCCTGTGAAAAAGAAAGCCCGCCCGGCCTGGGATCCCTTGCACTTTAATTAGCCTGGCTGAACTCCAGACACTGCAAGTAGCCTGGCCCAGGCGACCGATTTCGAACGCCTGGCCGTGCGTGGTTGTGTGGCCACGAGGCTAACAACAATGTGGATGGATATTAGCATTAAATAATTGATGCATGGATTGATTGATGGGACGTTGATGCTTTGCCTGGCCCAGGCATGAACCAAACGCTTCAGCACCACACAAGCCTGGCCAGGCAGAAATATTTTACATCTCATGTCCACAGCAGGCAGTACCGGCCATCAAGGCATGAGGGTCAGGTCACGAACCAAACTGACTAATAATGTTTGAGAGAGATTGAGGAGCCCCGATAAGGTTGAGTGGTGCGTCAGATAGCTGAGAGGGGGAAAGAGATATTCCATCCGCTCGATAATGCTGTGCATGTAAATTTTTTAGAAGTCAAACTTTGGAAACTTTGATCAGGTTTACACAAATGTTATTTATATCTACAATACCAAAGATACATCATACAAAACTACATCTCATGGTGAATCTAATGGTATATGTTTGCCGTACTAGATGTAATTCTTTTTCTCCACGTACATGGTCAAACTTTGTGATGTTTGAATTTTCAATAAATCTATATGCTATGGACCGAGGAGAGTGCCTCAGTTGAGACAGACCAAGTGCGTGTGCAGGAGAATGAGTAAGTGTGCAAAAAGAGTATGTGCGTGAAAGAGAAAGTGACAACAAACAATAAATTAGAGAGAGAGTGTGTTTTTTCGTTTCTTATGCGAACATATCACGCATGCATCTCCGAGATGGAAAAGCGAGGCGAGGAGATAGACGAAGATAGCTAGTGTGTGATTGTTTGCAACGGAGAGAGACACCCCTGTAGCACATGTCCAATAGAGGTCTGGCCAACAAGGAACAAAGGTCGAGAGGGACACATGGATGGCATGGACGCATGGGGAGGGAGAGAGGGTGTGTTTGTGATAGAGAGATCCCATCGAGATCGTGAGGGGACTATATGGGTGGGAGATCGAGGGAGTGCGTGCGTGATAGAAAGATGCCCCGAGAGAAATCGAGATAGACCATGCACATGTTTTATATGGAGACTAAGATTAGCTAGTCATATACATATAGGGGGGACTGCGTGTGCCTACAATTGAGTGAGAGACCATCATACTTGGCTAGCTGGGCATGAGATTGTGTGTGTGCGCGTGTGAGATGGAGAGAGAACGAGGGGGAGAGATAGAGTTTTAGATGGGCCTATAGACACTACCAAAAAAATTCACTTCCGTGATGATACGTGTTTGTCACAGTAGGTCGCTTTTTTCGTCATGCATGTACATCCATGACAAATTTATGACAGAATCAAGATAGTCACACCTGTGCTGTCGTAGAAGTGTTCCATGACATTACCAAAATTATCATCACGGAAGTGTCCACTTCCATGACGATAAATCGCGCGTCACAGAAGTGCTTTCATCAAGGGTGACCGACACGTGGCATCCACCGTAACGGAACGCCGTTAAGCTATCGGGTCGGGTTTTGGATCCGATAACCCGTTAACAGCCCCGACGAATGGGGATTTTCCACGTGTAAAATCATCATTGGCTAGAGGAAACACGTGTCGTCTCATTGTCGGGACAGATGTCATCCACTCACTGGACAGAAGGTGCCTATGATATGTCGATACGTGGCACGACCCAACAAGTTTAAATGGGCCGGCCCAACTAAAGGCCCACAAGATTTTTCGGACCATAATGGGCCGGCCCAGCTAAAGGCCCACGAGATTTTGCAGACCATAATGGGCTGGCCCAGCTAAAGGCCCACAAGATTTCGCGGGCCATAATGGGCCGGCCCAGGTATAGGCCCACAAGATTTTTGTGTGCCATAATAGGCCGGCCCAGGTAAAGGCCCACAAAATTCTTGCGGATCATAATGGGCCTGCCCAGCTAAAGGCCCACGAGATTTCCCGACATTAATGGGCCGGCCCAGCTGTAGGCCCACAAGATTTTGAGGACCCTAGTAGGCCGGCCCGTTAACTGGCTGCCATGTTTTGGGCCAAATGCCAGCCCATATTTGATACGGTCTATTAATGGCCTGCCACGCTTCGGGCCTAATAGTGGCCCATATGAGATCCGGCCCGTTAAAAGCCTACCACGTTCTGGGCCAAATTACGGCCCAGATCAGGTCCGGCCCTTTAAGAGGTTTTGGGCCTAATTATGGCCCATATCAGATTCGGCCCATCAACTGGACACTATGCTTTTGGGCCCACTTGTTAAAGGCCCACTTAGTAATTGGCCTGATATTAGTTTTGGCCTGTTAAGTGCCCGTTTAACATTTCGGCCCTATATTAATTTCAGCCTGTTAGAAGCCCGTCATATAGTTGGGCCTAACTATGGCCCGGTTTGCATCCGGCCTGCTCACAGCCGATATCTGATTGGGCTAAACAAGGACCAAGACAATTTTTGGCCTATTAAAAGCCCGTGATTTGATTCGCACAATAATGGGCCGGGGTTCATTTCGGGCTGCTGCCGGCCCGTGAGCTGATCGGCACGTTTCAGGCCCAACCTACATCGTGACTGCATGACGGCCCGATTATGTACCGTAATTTTACGGTTTGGCCGGTTTACTGCGAAGACAGGAAATATATACAGTAAAATAACTGCAGCATCGTGATTAAGAAAAAACCTATACTATACAATAAAGAAATTACGACATATTACATCCACTGGGCATCAAAGTTCGCCACTATGATAATAAAGCACAAGCAGACAGCAGATTACATACACTGTACATCAAAGATCGCCACCAGTGCAAATAAACACACCGATAAAATAATATACAAAACCGACAGCACTTCAATAGAGTTCAAGAAAGGTTAGCCCTGTTGGGGAGCTGTAGCGCAAGCAGCTGAGCAAGATGATGAGACTGCGCTTGTTCAACACTTATATCTTCCCCACTCTGAAAGATAAACAAGCAGACAGATGACAGGTTTTGCACATAAAAGTATCAGTGCTGACAATTCATCACATTTCTTACTGACGAATAAAGTGACACAGTTTAAATTTGCATTAACACAATATGGTATTTTTCAGGTCAAGACATGGCAGGAAATGACACTGTAAAGGAGTTGGCAGCTTCACGACACCACTGGATTACAGATCAAGAACTCATAAGTATCAATGGTTAGTGTGTTGTCAATTTATACCATTTCAGATTGGCAAATAAAGAGATGGTTTAAATAAGAGTAGAATGATATGACATTTTTCATTGTTAAGACATTGCAGAATATGACATTGTGCTGTAGTGGGTAGGTTCACCACACCACTGGATTACAAATGAAGAACAGAAGCATACATGCAGTGCAAAAGAAGATCACTTGCTCTGTATAGTTTAATTTACATGGTATGAAGAAGGAACTTGGTTGTACAACTGAAAACTTAAATTGAGAAAGGACGGACTTTTGTTTATGAACTACATATAATAAACTTTAAACAAGCAATTTGATGCAAACACCAAAAATAAATAGCTGTTGCAGTCATGCCTAACCAAATATGTACAACAAAGTTTGAAGGCTTGAGATGGACAAACTTACATTATTGGTGAAGACAGGCTCTATAAAGGCCTTGTCCATGCTGATGGGGGGGGGCAATTCAAGAAGTTTACCACATAATCTTCTTCAAAAGCATTGCCTTTATTCTACATTTTGTTAAGAGTAAATATAGATGTGATAATATACGAAAAATGGAGAATATTTAAGATAATATGAAGAGTGATGCTACATAACCAAGTAGCTATAAATGTAAGTGCAGCGGTACAGGAAAAAGGTACAGCCAAGAGCAATGCACAGCTAAACTTCTTCAGTACCAACCTTATGGTAAGAGTAAATATAGATCTAATGTGTAGAAAATGGAGGGCAAAGGAAAATAAGCTGCAGAGTGATGGTACATGAACAACTACCTGTCATTATAAGTACACTGATAAAGGACATCATGTACTTACAAGAACAATGCAGAGCTAAAAAAACATTGGCATTGGATATATTCTACACTAATGTAACCATTCATACAGATCAGATAATTTGGAGCGAACAATTGATAAGCAAGCTATCATGCATACTGCTGTCACATAATGAACCAGGTATGTATGCAAGTATAGTGATACAGGACAACAGGTACTAACAAGAGCAAAGCAGCGGGCAGCATATTTGAGATATCCTGTCGTTCTTGTCAAACCGAAATTCTTCTTCGAGTAGATTTCCTGCAAAAAAGATCCGTAAGGCACATGCGGAAAAGTAGAAGTTCAAATTGTCATGTGATTTCATAGACAGTACCTCATCCTGGGAACGAGACCAGTGCATAACAAGGTTTTTCCATTCAATGTCTTCTAAATTTAGCACAGGATACTTCACCAGGAATTCGTTTATAGACTTGCCATCAAAGTGTGATTTCCTCAGGTAACACCGATACTGCTGCAATGCTTCCTTGAAAAGCACAAGCAAGCTTTGCTCGTCATGACTATCCAGATTGACCCTCGCCTAGTTACAACAATGTAATGTAAATCATTGATGTGTTCAATCAGCAGAAAACAGGAAAATAATAGCCATGAATACTAGCACTTACACGTAAGTTGGACAGGAAGATGTGAAAATGGTGTTTGTCTTCACAATAATGTTCCCATGATGGGAATATATGCACGTAGTCCCTAACAACATTGAAAGCATTGTCTTTTAAACTGGGAATAAATGGAATGGGGTTCCAATCTGTAGGAATTGGCCGTCTCTGCAGTTGGGATAGGTCTTCGGCCAGTGGACTTGCTGTACTTTTTGCTGGAGTGGGATTTTTCTGTGGTACAGCTGGTGCTATGGCAAATGAAATCGGTATACCTTTTGCTGGACTGCAGGTCCTGTGTGGTGGGGCTAGTGGTGTGGCCAGGGAAGTATGGGTACAGTCTGCTGGAGTCGGTCCTACGTTTTGTGTCACTGGTTGTACAGCCAATATAAGTGGGGTGTTGTCTGATTTCTCCGACACCACCACGTTATTCAGGGACTTTGCTGGTGCTCCTTCAGGTTCGGCAATCACCCTCTTCCTTTTTGATGTCTAATGCACAAGAACAACATTTGAGTGGAAAAACATGGTATGATGACAGATGGAATATGTATTGATAATGGATGGGCATGGCATCTCGACATATATGATGAGTAAACTAAGCAGATGGCGGTGCAACAAAGTAGAAGAAATGCAAGACAACATATGCAAGATACCCGCAATCAATAAAACATTACCAAATTAGAACAGGCACCTTGATGGGTGAACAGGACAGGCCATCTGCCTTTGACTCCTCGAGGTTAGAATAGTCATTAGGATGATATTCTAAACAAGAATCAACAGGTGGGGAGAGTATGAGTTTCATTGCATCCAGAATGGCACTCAATGCCTTGGTGCCAATTTTGTAAGTCATTGCAGTGTTTAGCTTCAAGAGTGGACTGCTGCTAGTGCGACACAAAGCAGCTACACAGATCATAGTGTAGATATAACGGGAAAACCTTAAGCATCAGAGTAAAATCAGCAAAGTGGAACTTGCTGGAATATATGTGCTAGTATTGCCGGTACGGCTAGAAAGGCTTCGGATACCAGCTCTCTTCAAGTGAAGGTGCGGTACTGTTAATATCAATGTAACTCTCAAAGGCGACACAGCTCCCCGCATTTCCTTGCTATTATTATAGGATTCAAGTGGGCAGGCCACTACAAATCCTACGAATCAAAGAGGCTCAAAGTGTCCATCACAACCGACCGTATAGACCTCTACACTACAAATGTCCTTGCTCATCTTCAGTACAAGGAACATACTATACTACTATCATACTCCCTCCGTTCCAAAATATAAGTCTCGGTAGAGATTTCCACTATGGATCACATACAGATGTATCGAGGTACATTTTAGAGTGTAGATTCACTCATTTTGCTCCATATGTAGTCCATGGTGGAATCTATACAAAGACTTGTATTTAGGAACGAAGAGAGTACATATTAAAGAAGAACGGAAGAGGAACATGGTAAAGAAGAGCAAGCAGATTTTGGATAATAAAATGTTGGTTGCGCAGTGCCCACACATGATGAACCAGAGCGCATTAAGAATGCAACTCCTAGCTGTCTCTCGACCATTTCAGGCGGTTGGATGAAGATCCTACGTCTCCTAACCCTTCTTCTTCCTCGTCTCTGATTCTTCCCATACAGAACACCACACGGGCTGCCGGCCGGACCACCGGCCCCCACCGCCTGTGTTCCTCCGCCACCCCCACCCCCACCCCCACCCCAACCCCCACCTGTGACGAGTTTTCTTCGTTCGGCGAGGCCCCACAACCACCCGAGCCCCTTCGATCGCACCGGCAAACTCCGGCGAGCTATGAAAAAATTGACTAACCCAATTTTGAAATTTAGTCTACTATGATTTAACTAGTGTGGAATATAGAAGGGGAAAACCATAAGCATTGCGAGTATGGTGTTGAGCGTGCCATGGCGGATCTGAAGGTGCAAACCGGACAAAGGCAACTTCGCAACCAAGACAAGAAATCAGAGTAAAGCAGTGGCGATCTATTTTCTTGCTGCGATAAATAAGTTGAGCAGATACGAAAGAGTACCGCCTCTGGTGCGGCGCCGTGTAGGCATCTGCTGAGAATTTGACGATGCTGCGGTAGCGATGGCTGTCGGCGGCATGGAAGCAGATCTAGGAGGGTAGACGGTGGCGGCGGGGCGCGGTGGACGAGACGGTCATAGGAGCGGCGCCGGCAAGGTGGACGACGGCGGGGATGAAGCGAGAGGACGGGATGCAAGGATCCCGGTCCGAAGCCGTGGATGAGAGAGGTCGATCTCTTGTAATGGACGGCGGCGTCGGGGTATCAGCTCCGGCATGGTGGAGGAGGACGGCGGTGGATGGGGTGGCGGACGGCGGCGGACGGAGGAGGGTGGGGTGGAGAGGGTGTTTTGGCGCCCACAGAGTACGAATGGGGAAAAGGGAGGTAGAGAGGAAGGGGGGAACCATGTATTCAGGGCGCGCTTGTCTCAAATGCGAGGAAATTTACAAACTTAGCCCCTGTTTCAAATTTCTACTACATCACAGCAACACTAGTCGGTCGGGGATAGGACGAAAATCTCGCATACACCGAATATTTGCCGACGAGAGTTTGTTTTTGGTGCCCACCGTGTATGAATATGAATCAGGGAGGGAGTCGATTTCAGCTGAGGACACACTTTGTTTTGGCGCCCACCGTGTATGAATCCGGGTGAGAGGCGGTTACATCATGTTTGGGTGAAATTACAAACCTACCCCTATCAAAACCTATAGAAATCTAGCATATAGGCTTTGTGTGGCAGTGATAGGCAGTAGTGATTTCCATCTCGCAGATTTTGGTTTCGGGCGATTACTGCGACTTTCCCCGCTTCGTTCAAATTTTGCAGAGTGCATGTTTACCGTGCCAACTCAATTCGAATCCCGTTTGTATTCTGTTTTTTTTGGGCAGGATCCATTTTCAGTTGGAATTACATTCTATATACATCATTATATATATATATATACTTTCAAAAGCACAACAAAGAATTCTGCTCCTTTATATGTATAGTATGATCTACAAATACAACGATCTCGAAATCTTAAGGTTGAATTCAAAAAAATTTAACCAAATTATGTTCTACTAAAATGTATGGATCAGTAATATCTACATATTAAATAACATAGATGTGCGTGAATTCATATGAGTATGCATGTTTGATAGATCAATTTTGGTTCGAGTATGGATTACATGTATCATCATCTCGAATTCAAATATTTGAATCCCTTTTTTGTTCACTCCTTTCACGCCCATCTCTCTCGCATGCATGCTCCTTCAGGTAGCTATCACTCTCTTTTCTCCAGCTCACCCGCACGCTCACTTCATGTTGCTCCTATCCTCGCAAACATGGTCTCTCGACATCTCCCTTGAGAAGTGTCACACTCTCCCTATCATTATTAATTACACGGTTTTCATTATCTCACACGTCTCTACTATTCTCTGGTATCACTCGATACCTAAGCTTTCCTTTTCACCGCCAAACACATAGTCTCCACTCGTCTTTCACTTTGTCTTTCTCTCTATGGGATTCTCTCACATGCCCTATATGTCTCTACATATGACTCATACCACTAAAATTACTCTCTCTATCTCTCCTATAGACTCAACATTTGTTGTGGTCTCCTTTTCGTCTCCATCCCAGACTGACATTATTCATTTGTTTACCGACCAGACAACCCCGAATATCGTCTCCTCTCTCTGTCTCACAGACACACACGCACAACTCCTACCACTAAAATGTGAATGGAAAATGAGATTTTGTTATACCCAAACAAAAAAGGACTGGAGGGAGTGATTTCTCTGAAATGGACACGACCTCTCATAGCGCAGGCATTGAACCGGCACGCTGGCCAAGAGGGCCGCACTCGTTGCAGGCCCGGCTGAGCACGCCTCCTCGCCGCATGCAACCAGCTTAAGACTGCCCCGCCTACCTTCATTGAATCCGTGCATGTGCCGGCAACACGTCCTTCCGCGAGCCGGCAGGCATTTTAGAACAAAAAAAATGACTACAATATAATTAATTTACGCATGGTCTTGACTTGTTGTGCTCGCACTGGTAGCAGGAACTAGTAGAGGATTTTCTTTATTTATAACTCTCCTCACATTTTTTTGGCTTTGAAGTGAATAATGGTTGTGGACATTATGTATGAATGTGCAGATATCTGTGAACATGAGTTTGATGTGGAAGTTGAACTTGGAATGTCGGGCTTGCGCGTGAACTATACCATGTCCAATGCTTCATCTGTTATTGTATGGAAAGTAATTGTTGTTATTACATGACCCGAAAAAAAACATTTTGTGCCACATCAGTAGATGCACGGACATCACAACAGGCATGCTTACTGGATAAACATTTGAACCTAGCTATTATGAAGGAAATTTTGTATTGACAACAGTTTTAGATAGCAGGAGATGCCTAGCCTGCTCTGCCTCTGCTAGCTTATTTTTGGCTTCTTCCATCTCTTCTTTGGCTTGGGTGAAGAGAGCATCTGATTGCTCTTTTCGCTTCTTCAGGAACTCAGCTACATTCTCAAGGGCTGCTGCACGCTTTCTTTCAGCCTTTACTAATGCCACGAGGACACGAACAGCTGACGACTCCACCTGGCTTGTGTGTAATCTAACATCATCTGGAAATTTGCACCTTGTGTCTAATCCAACATCATTAGGGAACTGGCACCTTGTGTGTAATCCAGCCTCATTTTGGAAACATGATCTCGAGGTTGACCATACTTCCCTCCTCGCAGGAACTGCATCCTGACATGAAGTTACTTCTTTTTTAGATCAATACTCAGAGCAACCTAGATCCATTTAGTAGAAGCCAGATAAACAGAACTCGGAGAAGTGAATTCAAAAGGAATAAATAAATAAAAACAGACTACAAGGTGAGAACACCCACTTCCTACATCAAGCTAAAAACGAAAGCATTAGGACGATTAAGACTCTTCTTATTACACATCGAAGAACACCACGCTTAAGAGAAACAAAAACTACAACATATACACATCGAAGAACACGTGGCTACACGGAAGTAATTGAAAGGGTGTTACTTACCAAAGCTCGTTTTACAGGTTCTGTGCAGCTCTCTTTAACTTGCCACGCTCCTTGAAGATGTCCCAAATATCCCGTGTTTGAGCTTCATTGCTCCTCTGCATGTTCGCACTCGTGGTTTTAAAATCTCAACATGGCAAGAAAAATATACTACTAGTAATACTCGCGCATCTTGTGGGCAACATTAAAGCACTCGTCTGCCATGTTAGAGCATCTCCAACAAGATAAACTACTCATACAAATGCATCTTGATGAGTGCAACGCATGGGCATTTTGCTAGTTCTAAAAACCTTTCCATCATTTGCCACACTACTGGTTGCATATGAAAAACCTACCCAAGCACAGCGCGATACAAGAGCGACGCACAATTACAGGCTGATATTCTGTTGGACAATGGAGGCTATAACCAATTACTTTTACGAGAACAATAGCACCCAGGAAATTTGAAGGGTAGGTATGAACAAAATTGGAACTGCACATGTACTGATAAGTGATTCAATACACACATTACCAATCGAGGAGGAGAACGATGGTCGGGGCGGCCTCTGTGAGTCATGGTCGGAAACAGGAGTTAGTTCATTGTCCACAACGGTGGTACTTCTGCGCTTGGCGTCGGCTTCTGGGAAGCAGATACGAGACCATGGAAGACGATGCCGGGGAAGAGGCTCCGTGTACGACGACGACGGTGGACTGGCTCCAGTGCGGCGTACGAGGTCGTCGATTAGGCAGATGCGCTGCAGTGGATGAGTGCGCCGATGTAAAGGGGAGGAGCACAAAGGCCGCGGTGCCGTGGAGAAGTCTATTTTGCGGTGGGGATAGAAATTGGGGAGTATTCAGGTGTACTACTTTGGGTGCCGGGGTGGGGTTGGCTGGGTAGGGTGAACCTGAAGTTACGAAAACAACCCCCTACCAAGCGTCATTCGTAGGCCTGTTCCGAAGGCTATGATGGTAACTTCCCACTGCTCGAATTAGGGTCGCGGGAGATTTTCCCGCCGACCTCAAAATTTTGTGACACTGGACTCCCCGTGTGGTGTGTTGAGTGATTCGGCTAAGCAACTGGCGAGTAGTAGTAGTAAACTCTGCATATTAGGTTTGACCGAAGTCAAACTTCCTAAAGTTTGACCAAGTTTATAGAAAAATATAAACATTCACCATAACAAATATATATGATGTGAAAGTACATTCAATAATGAATCTAATGGTATTTATTTGTTATTGTATATGTTAATATTTTTTGTTATAAGCTTTCTGAGAGTTTACAAAACTTGACTTTGACCAATGCTAATACGCGGACTTAAATAAAAACGGAGGGAGTACACATTTGTTTTCTTAGTTTGTAGTGAACTAATCATTTATTGAAATTGTGGCTATTGACTTCGAATGTAATGGTCTATACAATTCAATAGTTACAATCATTGTCGAATCCCAAGATGTATACAAGGTCTATAGTACATCACAACATGCTCAAACTCACATAATCCCTGTCAAATCAGAATCTAAATGCATTTCATAGTTATTACTTTGTAGGATGCAACAAGAACAACCATAACTCTACATTAGCCATTATAGAAGCAACATTTTGACATATCCCAATGTGTGAATGAAACGTGCAGAGAGAGCTTTTGAAGATGGAGCAGATAGGGAGGGAAAGATTGTATGTATGTGGACGAGAGAGTAGGAGACAAACCTAACGAGACACAGAGAGAGAGAAAGAGAGAGGAAGAAGTTAGGTTTGCGAGAAAGATGCATACATGTAATATACATGAGATGCGTGTGCATCTGGATTCTGTATACGTGGAAGGAGAAGAGACAACATGTTTGATGAGAGAGCAGGAAAAACATGGACGAGAGGGGAAGGATCTCATGGGTTGAGGGATTGACAATTTTGTGCGGGGGAGAGAGGGATTGGTAATTTTGTGCAAGAGAGAGAGGGTGGGGGGAGGAGTCAGTCAGCCGCCATCACATCACCCTGTTTCCAAATGACCCCGCATTCTCTAGCGCGGTGTGGTCGCCGTCTTCGATCTGCTCGTTGCCCTCTTTGAAGATTGAGGTGTTGTGCATGTTGGGGGTGCAAAGAAGCACAGGCAAGAGTGGTTGCCGTATAACCTTGGCTGGGGATGAATTATGTGCTCGGGGGAGTGTGTGTGTGTTGTGCTGCGTGTGTCTCTCTCTCTCTCTGTGTGTGCATGTGTGTGTGTGTCAGATATTGAGAGAAAACAAACCTAAGGAGAGAAATGGGTATTCACGAAGAGATTGTGTGGGCCTTGAGGTGGGCAGGGGCCGGGTGAGGGTGTCAAAATGTGCGCGTTGATGCATGTGTTGCATGCGACCGTGCGAGGGACGGACGAATCGAGAGAGACGGTTGTTGTGTTATGGATGATCCTCTCTCTGTCTCTCTCTCCCCCTCTCTCTCTCTCTCACACACAAGTAAACTAGAAGACCATTCTCTCATGTATACACAACATATCGGCATCTGTCTATGTCTCACTCATGCACGATCTTTTGCACATTCACACCTCTCTATGTCTGTATCACACGCACACCGTCTCCACATTGCCCTTCTGCCACAACACACATATGGACACATACACACGTTCTCTCTCAGTCACACACACAAAATCAGTATTAAAAAAAACTAGGGCGCACCTAAAACGTCCAAATCCAAATAAACACGAACTGGAGCTAAATTCAAATATATGGAAATATTGCAGCGTCAAGAACTTTCACAAGAAAAAAGTTGAGTAATATTCGAGGATTGTTTTCACACACACAAAAAGGTTCGGTGGATGTCCTTCGAGCGCGACACGGTGACGCACCGTTCGATGGACCGCGCGGCCGCGGTTCACGTGCTTGCACAGGATTCCGTATCGTGGTCGTGGTACTAAGGCTGGTCACAATGGGCAAGAACATAAGCTAGTAACTAATAAAAGCGCCGCCTAAGTCTAATGTTTACGTGTACTACTACGGTTTTCTTTTAAGTTTAACCAACCTTATATATAAAACTAAAGTAAGCTCCCACACGCGCACTCATCAATATGCCGCCGCCGCCATTGCGCATGCCGGCGCTTGCCTGCTCCGGCCAACAATTTCTCGCCCATCACCGTCGTGTCGCCGCCATCCCTGTGCCATGAAGCCGAAGGCTCGCCTGCTCAAGTCGTCTGCAGTCCCTCCTCGCGACGCCGCCGCGCTGCTAAGCACGCGAGCAACTGGTGGTGCCGCGTCTATGCACGCAACATACAAAGAGGAGGACGAGCGCGTGCTCCAGCACGCCGGCGAGGAGGAACTAGAATGTCATTGTCGTCTCCTCCCACGCGGAGGAGGCGCGCATGGTGGCTGTCGCGGCGGAAGCCGGTCGCGCGCGTGTCGAGCCTGCAAACCGGGTGCGGACGCGGAATCTACCTTCGAGACCTTGAATGCCACGTGGATCCTGCAATCTGAAGGAGCAATTTGGGTCAGTCGACTCATGTGAGCCGTTTGATGCAACATGGATGGCTAGAAGGGCTTCTTCCACCTCTTCTGTCGTCTTCTTCGTTCGCTCCGTCGAACTTCTTTCACAAATCAGCTGACCCAAATTATACTACTAGTACGAACGTATTAAGTACAGTAGGAACACGAAGATACGAGCAGTAGTGCCAACTGCAAGAAGAACAGTAGTAAGACATAGTACCAGTACTACTGTATGTACTAAAGAGTTCAAATAATGAGAAAGAACATAAACATAGGGGCTGTTTGGTTCCTAGCCACACATTGCCACACCTAACCTTAGGCAAGTTTGACCAAGTTAGGTAGGTGTTTGGTTCTAGACACACTTGAGACAAGGAATTTTTTATGAGCAGTGAACCCCACATGTCATAGACACAAAAAGTGTGGCAAGATTCCCTTTGGCAAGCCAAAGTATGGCTAACAATTTGATCAACTCAAGTAAGGCAAGTGTGACAAATGTGGCAAAAATCATGTGGCAACATATGGCAAAGATAGTCACAATCCAAACAGCCCCATAGTTCTGCTGGGGCCTCAGCACAACACACCCTTGAAAATAAACTAATAAGCAACTAGTCCGCTTGACACTGCAGTAGAACCATCATGAGCGACGGCACTGTCACCTACTTGGAGTCCTAGTCCACGTCCTCGACTTCGTCCTCGTCCCTCTTCCTCTTCCTCTTTGCCGACGCTTCTTTGCTTGAACCGGACACTGGGCTCTGCTTCTTCATCCAACCCTTGTAGATATTTAAACAAAGGTAGGCATCCATTGCTGCGTACAGGATGTGATCTTCATCTAATGTCTTCGACTCCCATGCATGATGAAACTCGTGATGAGGTTTCTTCAGTTTAGCATACGAAGGATCAATCATGGCTGCTGCCAGGGTCAGCATTGAAGGTTGAGAGGAGGACACCAGGCTTGCCTTCTGGAGATCGAAAGGCTGGCCTACAACGAGACCTATCTGACACAGGACGTCACTGTCGTTCTTAAAGCCTACAGTAACGAATTTCACTCTTTTGTCCTTGAGGAAGTTCTTAAAATCCTGGCACTCAACGTCGGCATGGCATATGTGGTAGACCAAGCAAATGTTATGTATGCAAACTTGGATCACGGCAGGCTTCTTCCTCTCTTCGTCCTTTAGATCCTTCTCTCGTCCGAGGACTATGGTGTACTCAACATCTAGCCCAGCGAGCCACTCATCCGTTGAACTGTTGAACATGCGTAGGAAGCGAGCAAGCCATGCTTTCACCGTCTCGGATCCATGTGTGTATATGACGATGAACTGATCGCCGGTGATTGCTCTAACCTGGTACTCAGCGGCGGCCATGGAGATTTGGGAGGCCATGGATTTTGGAGGAGGGTTAGGAGAAGTTGAACTGTTGTACCCCGAAAAAAAAACTTGGAGCAAACTAATGTGAAAGGACGGGATGACTGGGAGCGAACTATTGTAAGGTAGAAGACGGGTATGAGTAGGGTGTGCGAACGGCGTGGGGTTGCTGGCTTACCCGGTGGATAAACGGCTGCAAGCCCCCAAAGAGTTCTCGAGAACTATGCGGGACCCACTAGATGTCATGTCTACTAGACCCATATCGTAGTCCTGACGATATAGCTTCTGCCTGTTCACATGCCATGCCGGCGCGTGGATGTAACTTCACTTAATTCCGTCAAACGTCGTGCCTCCCACGTCCTTTGCCTCCCTCGCGCGGTTGCGCCCTTTGAGACTTCGACCGGCTATAAATGAGCAAATTCTTTTGACCTTTTTTTAGACAAGCAATTTTTTTCCTACTCCACATGCATGATACTCCCTCTGGTCCTTTTTACTCCCGTCAACCGTTTGCAAAGTGTTTGACCAAATTTATACTTTTTTTGAACACCACCTTATATTAACTAGGAAAAATGCCCATGCGTTGCAACGGGTACAAAATAAATACATGTGTGTGCTTCAAAGTTTGAAGAAAAAAACCACTTTGCATACATAGCATGATTGCAACTCAGATCTGAATGAAATTTTCCATGTATATGAAATAGCAAAGTTTAACACACTGCCCAGTGATGTACCAGTATAAGTTTTGTCTTTCATAAGTCAGGAACAGGTCTTGTATCTCTTGTGATGTGATTCGTCCCTATGTTAGAAGATAGTTAGAAATCAAAGCAGTGTGTGGAAAGAAACATGTAAGAGAACGCTATAGTGACTATTGTTGGCAACAGGGAGGTAGTTATAGAAACAGTAAAATATGTTGGTATGGCATATGATTTTTTCTTGGAGAAAATAACTACAGAAAAGAGCACAAATATGTAAATAATTTGGTATGATGGCCCAACTAATATATATGTTGCTCTAATAAATTGATTAGACATTGGCTAAAAGCCAAATAATCCCTTTTTCACTACAGACAATAGCTAGAGCAAGGGATTAATGTATCAGGTAAAGTAAACTGCCAAATCCCTCTTTACTATTGGATATTCTTAAGAAAACATAGTCATGCATGTATATATTGAGCAAAATGAATGAAGAAAAGGAAACATATTCACTCAAGGTAAAAGTAATTGCACTCTGGCAACTAAGAGAATAATTTAGAGCAGGGGAGATTGCTCTTTCTAAGCTATAATAGCATGCAAAAAATGGGCCCTTTATGAAGACGAAGGTAGACCATCAAGTTGCAGTAAGTGATGTGCTGGACAGTGATATACAGTATGGTTGTTTTGTAATGTGTCCCCTCGTATTTAAATATGTGATGTGATGCAACAGTAGACAGTAAACAAACAAAAAATGGCCGTCATACATGATTGTTAGAAAGAGGCCTCACATTTGATCGATATCATGATTGTTGCGCCATGATACACCATTTTCAATCTTGGAAAACCGACCGGCCTTATTCATGTCAGACCTGCACAAAGGTTATAGACGTATTAGATTCTATTGAATTCACTACTGATTTAATTCTCAAAATTTGGTCTCAACAAATAGGAAAGGTAAGTAAGTATTAGCAGAACGAAATGTAATTAATGTCACTTAAAAACCAAAATAGTCCACCTAAATGCAGTTATAAAAATACCATGGAATCGGTATGATCTCTGTGCTTGTTTGCTTGCCACCGATCTATTCTTCTAATTCTTGTATATTGTACAACAGAGAATAACTAAACATATGCAAAAATGTTTACAAGTCACTGGAAACTAAATCAAGCTGGATGGTTAGTCAAGTCGTTCTCAAATAGCGAAGCATGTGTAGGAGTAACCCGCAGATATTGGTCTATTTTCACTACCAACTCACATACAAAATTTAATGAGAATGCAAAATATGGCAAAAGAGGATCACACGAATAACTGTTATCTAACAACATCTATATCAGCTCTCCATGATTGCCCGCAATGCACATCAAGGCTTTTTCTGTTGCAGGCTTGGAAGTACTAACAAAAGAGAATCACAACATACTATTTGGTGCATTGGACTATTATCGCATAGTTAAGATGCAACATAAGCATTAAGACGGAATTTCATAAGAAATAACACATAAATACAATAAATATGAGAACTACCTGTGGTGACATGGTCACCATGTACAACATTAATCTGTTTCAGGAAAAAGGGTAAAATAATTAAATTGACCAAAGATAAAAATGCATGTATACCCAAAACATTTCTTAAAAAAGTCATAAACTTGAGAAAATATATCACATGCCAACTATAACGACAAATAGTGAATTGTATTTCACATGTTTTTGCAGGTAATCCATGACAAATAAAAGAAAGCATAATCAATGAAGGGAGAAGACAAGTTCATAAATTGTTGATTAGGGCCATCCTTAGAAACTTAACAGTTAACACCATAGCACCCACAGAAAATGGAATAAACGTGCCCTTACAGATCTGAACAATCACATAAGCAATATTCAACAGGAAGCCATTCAGAATTGACAGCATAGGGAAGAACATTGATATTATATATGATTGTTGCAGTTTTATTTTGATTCAAAAAATTGTTCTTTTTTATTTGGGATCCAGAATCTGGACAAGCTCACTGATGGACCATACACGCATATAATTGTGTTAAGAATTAAATTCTCTAACCACAAGATACACAAACATGAAGGAATTTTAGAGAGGATAAGAATATAAGACTACTACTTGTTGGAGCAGAAGGTGATGATTTAGTCGGGTGACTGGTCGTGGGTGAATATGCTCCTAGGTTGCCGTAGATATAGCTGTAGACAACGGGGTCGCTGCCTTGAACCACTTGGAGTAGAACGTCAGTTCACTCCCAGGTTCACGTACTGCCACATCAGCAGTATTGCCGGTTGAAATGTGAAGCAAACCATTCCTAGTTAGAAATTTTAAGCTAGAATAAATCCCCAATTATATGTTCGTGTGCACTACTACAGAAGACAATTATATGATCCAAGTAACAAAGTTAAATAGGAATAGCCTCATACCAGTGTTGTCCTAGGGTTCTAGCACCACAACACTACACCATGACGCTGTCTGCTATTCGTTCAGCACAACCAACAAATTTCTTCTGCGAGCCATCTCCCACTTTCGGCACCTATTTTTGGCAAAATAATGAAACAAAGACCATTACAGTTGATTAGAGATGGTGTTTTACTATTCCGAGACAATGCACCATATTCCTTATCCATATGCTGAATTACACAATATCATCTTATAAAAATTATAGCTTGATGATGCATTATACCAGCAAAACATGGACAAAAAGTAAGCTCAATCTTGACCAAACATATAATGAAAATGAAAACTCAAATAAAATACAACTTTTCTGTTACCATGAGAACTAAAATACTTTGTATTATCCAGTAACCGAAACAATTTTCTATTCTTTATTATTCAGTTATCAGAACAATTATCTAGCTACTCTGTAGTGTATCGAAAAGGTTTTGATTTTATCAGCCTACAATATGCATCAAAGACCCGTTGTGCAGATATCTCAGCTTTGACATAAAAATTCCACTTGCTCTTAATCGAACATCATTTTTAGAACGGATTAACATGAAAATAAACTAAAGGAAAATTACCGAGTTGTTTATCGCATTGGGATGCTTGCAGTCCTGATTTTGTGCCACGTCGTTGTGTACAGAGCATTGAACTGCATACATGTCATCTTCAAACTTTACAATTTGGATATGTTGTTCTTCAATCGCTATATCTCAAATCAACTCTGAATCATCAAAATGATGGAAACTAACTTCTAAAGTATGTTTATGTGGACATAAAGGGAAATTAATGGCCTAATTCGTATTCTCCAAACTTTACAATTTGGATATGTTGTTCTTCAATCGCTATATCTCAAATCAACTCTGAATCATCAAAATGATGGAAACTAACTTCTAAAGTATGTTTCTGTGGACATAAAGGGAAATTAATGGCCTAATTCGTATCTTTCTAATATAGTATGAATTATGAATACGGTTTTGAAGAAAATAAATTGTTGATTCCAGGCACATGCATCATACCTTTGCATATGGTGTTGGAATATTGCTCTGAAGGAGATCTAGCTTGTAGTAAACAATTGTATGTACCCTACAGATCGCCAATTCTTTGGTTGCAGCTTTTCTTCACTGGTGGTATGGAGCACATTGAAGATGAGGATGAGGGCGTTGGATGATTCCGAGGATGAGGTCGTCGGGAAGCAGGTTGATTCTGTCCTCATCTTGGCCGCTGTTGATCCTGTAGGACGCGACTCATCCTCCACCTCTGACATGCATCCCTGATCTAGAAGGAGCTGGGCATAGAGCGGGGCGGCCACGGCCAGAGCTTCCGCATCCATGTCGTCGTAACCCTCGGCCGGATCTGAGGCACTTTGATTCTGACATTGCACCGCCTCCCACGCCTCCTCCTCCTCCTCCTCCTCCCGGCCCTTGACCGTGGCGGCGAGTAGCGCGTTGAGCAACCCGTCACGGTCGGCGGCGCGCGCTCGAGCCGGCCAACATGAGCCCAGAGTGCGGCGGCCTAGGCCTCGGCATTGACGAACCGCGCGCGAAGGACTCAGATGGCGCGGGGAGGAGGGCGAGGCGGAGAGTAGGCAGGCCGGGGTTTGGGGAGGACGTCACGGCGGAGTATGCGGGCCGGCGGCGGATCCAGATGGGGGTGACAGGAGGGGTCGCTTGACTCGGGGTGTTTTTTTTCTTTTTTTGTCAAATACGAAACGTTTTTCACTTATTTTCTGGACCGCGGGTAAACTCCTTAATAACATAGGGATTGTTTCGCAAAATTGCCGCGACGGTGAACCCGGAGACTCAATCCGTGCTTTATTATTAGGGAGAGATTAACCAGCCACACCAGTACACTCATTCGATACAATATTCACCACACATGGCGGTACGCTATTTACAAGAATACCATCTAATCTATTGTCAAAGCTATACTTAGCGATTAAGTGTGCCACCTTATTGGCCGAATGGCTAATCTTTGACAATTGAAGATTGTTGATCAACTTCGAGATGCTCAATGCTTTCATCTTCAGGTCACGCATAGCAGACCTGTCAACGCTTTGATAGGAATCAATGAAATCCCACGACCAAATTTATACTGAAAATATCAATATCTACAATAATCCCAAAACACTTAGGCGCGGTGCATTAACTTCTACCTCGTTTCTTGTTTCTTAACATATCAACTAATAGGAGATGTGGGTGTGCATGCTTTTAATGACTTGAGACTACCAAACACGACATGCAGTGGTTAGTTCATTGCATGCAATGCTATTAATAAGCAAATAAACATTAAGATCCCTCGTTTTCCCCTCCTCCTTGGTCACAGTGCACAATCTAAGATGACTTTCTCACCTAGACGGAGGGAGTACTGATTATAAACATTAAGATCTCTCATTTCCCCCCCTCCTTGGTCACAGTGCACAATCTAAGATGACTTGCTCACCTAGACAGAGGGAGTACTAATTATAATGAGTACTCAACTAGTACTAGTATAAGAACTACGTTTTATAATGAGTGTACAAATATTGATTTGACATTGTGAATGTTGACACATTGTGGAATAGTTTTTGAAGTCTGCAAAAGTACTCAACTAGTGTTGTCGTTCTCCACAAAAAAATGTGTTTACCAATGCATGCATGAACTCTAGTTACTCTAACCCCCCTCTCTTCTTTAATTCTTTGCCACATTAGCATGTTTGCTATTCCCGTGTGCATGATACCAGCTAAGATACCACCATTATGGCCAGCCTTAATCATCACATGCAATAATTTAGTGCACCTTGAAATATGAACATGTGTGGGGCATGTTTGTTTTTAATGACTTGAGACTATACCTAGCCCGGCATGCAAGATAACTTATTATGCACCGTTCCCCATACCTGCAGGAAGCCCGTTCATCTCCAAATTTTTTCCTCTCCATGTGTGAAACAATATGCCTGCCAAACTCTCCTTCTCCCTCCGGCGGTCCCACCACTCCACCCCGCATGAAAAAATCTGCATGCATGACTCTCCTCCCGCCACGCTCGTCCAATCCGTTGTGACCAGCAATATTTCCACCCCTTCGCTCCCCCGTAATTTACTCCAACAAATATGCCCACGCAGCTGTTACTTAACTGCAGGTGCATTCGGTCACTGACATATGGGCCCAACAGGGGTCTGGCCCACATGTCAGTGACGCAACTGGATCGGGAGTTAAGTCAGTGCAGCTCAGTCCATATCTTACGTAGGTGTACCATTGCTCGCTATAAATACTGCGCCTCCCACGACATCGCTATCTCCCCCCCCCCTCACGTTCACGTTCATCACTATCTTCCCCCTCCCTCTCATGTCGACCACCATGGCATCACCCCTCCCAAGCCCTAGGAGCCCCTCGCTGCACCGCGCGGACGGTCACGCGTCGCCGTTCCATTCCTCGCCGCCACTAGTCGAGGAGGACGCGTTGGTGTTCCGCTCCTCGCCGCTACGCGATGCGTCACCGTTCCGTTCCTCGCCGCCACTAGTCGAGGAGGATGCGTCGGCGTTCCGCTCCTCGCTGCGACGCATCGAGGTGGACGTGTCGGCGTTCCCAATCTCGCCAGCACGTGCGCCGGAGGACGCGTCGGCTCCCCGCTACGAGGAGAATGCCGCGCCGCCCGCCGAGCCTCCCAGCCTTGAGGAGCTTTGGAAAGAAATGGATGTCGCCTTGTGGGAGGCTTTGCCTCCAGCAGAGCACGCCAAAATAGAGGCGGAGAAGAAGGCCGAGGAAGGAAGTGCACCGCGGAACAAGCTGCCTGGGAGGCCTATGTTGCGTCCGAGAGAGTCAGGCAATTGGCTCTTTGGCAGAAGGCTCGTGCGAGGGCCATGAGGGTGGCGGAGGACGCCCGTGCCGACGCCCTGAGTGCAATCGGGCCCAAGCACCTCATCTACGTGGACCGGGTGCACGCTTCCAGCGAGGAGGAGTACCTGTTGGTGCCGGATCACCACACCGTTTAGATCGCGCTCGCCCGCCGGCAAGCCGCCAATCAGCACCTCGCGAGTTGCGAGGCTGAGGAAGAGGCGTTGTGTCGGCGCACTGGGAAACGGCCGCGCACCAGGGCACTCGTGGCGTGCCGCAAGCGCTCCTGCGAGCGCCGTGGCTTTTAGGAGGAGTATAATTTTTGTTTCGTAAGGCGATCTCATTAGTTTTGGGACGCAAATGATAAATCCCGAATGTTCAGGAATTTTTAGCGTCCTTAATTAAGTATGTAAAAGGGAAAGTTTGGAAACCTTGTGTATTCGTACGCATTTTTCATGTACGTGCATATAGCACAAACTTTACTATATACTATCGCAGGAAAAGAATTCTATGAGACCAGGTCTCACGCGAGACCCATCCTGATGGATGACACGTGGCATTCAGAAATCACAAAGCATCCCCCACCCCCCACTTAAAAGCCACGTGTCATCCATCAGGACGGGTCTCACCTGCTAACCGTGAGACCTGGTCTCATACACGAGTAATTTTTTCCACTATCGCACTACACGTCTCTCTCGATATATGCTTGCAGACTGTGCTACTCCCTCTGTCCAGGTCAATAAGTCATCTTCGGTTGTGCACCGTGACCAAGGAGGGAAGACTTATACACCTAGATAGAGGGAGTACTACTATTACTTATGTACTTGCAAATGCACGTTTTAACATTACGATGCAGTTTTTGTAAAAGTAGAAAAACAGCACTAGTCAAGCTTGTGAAACGATTCAATGCAAAACAAAAGCAAAAATGCTCATTTGGTTGTTTACTTTTAGCTTCCTTCTCTGTGGTTATTTCTCTGTCGTACTTTGTACGGAGTATCTCACTGGTTGGAAAGGCATGCAAATTCCCAAACCGCTTCCTACACCCTGTATCTCACTGGTTGCCGGTGTTGACGTTGTCGCCCATGTCGTCGAGGATGAGGTTGCCGAGGTCGGGGAAGAAGTCGTCGTTCGCAACTAATCATGTGGACTAGCATAGTAGTAGGATACATAGTAGAAACATGAATTTTACCACGATTTCGAACAGGAAGGACAGAAACACATACGGTGCAACGGGAGCTGCACCGTTGGCGTTGAGGTTGTCGCCCATGTCCAAACACCACGTAGACACGGTCTTTGAGCACGGTTCGTAGTCGTTCCATGC